>NC_143568.1:53741428-53897857 GCF_054136105.1 Typopeltis vanoorti | reverse complement strand
ATGCTCATTAAAAAGAACAGAAAAGACAAGGTGAAAAGACATTATTATTATAGATTTCTGTCTTTGATTATTTTTCATTATCTATGTCAGTCAAAGATAAGAAAGGTTCTTTATTTTTAAGCAGCATATAGAAATTTCTCTTAATTTTGATGAAAAGAATTTCTATAAGTATTATTGAAGATATCTAATGACTACTGTATGTCATGTATCTAAGCCTTTTGGTTTTTTATTTCAGTATTTAAAATGCTCTTTAATCAACATTTATATGTTAAAAGCTTTTCTCATCTAGAAGTTAAAGTCACAGTGTATATAGCTCTATATTAAAGAAATACCATATATACATATATATATATATAGATAGAGAGAGAGAGAGAGAGAGAATGATACCAAGATGCCAATGAAATATCATCCTTTGAAAAGCATAACATGATTCATAAGCATGAAACATGATGGGATACTCAAGATATTAGTCTGAGAAGAACCAGTACTTTCACATTGTTTATTCGATTCAATTTTCAAGAAATTCAATTATCCATTTACTAATATAATTGATCAACAAAAAAGTTTATTAAAAGAAGAAACTGCTAGAGATCAATATCTGACTCTAATCAAATATCTAAGAAATTAACAAACAAAGCTATAACATACTGAATATGACTTAAATGACACCTTTGGCCAAGTTGGTTGGTAAGTGGTATCTATTCTAAAATGCATATGGACTGTAGATTCAAATTCCACTGTGGACATGGGATGTTTGTGAATGTCTAGGAATGTAGATGAGCTTCATCACCACTACTACTACCTTGCTAATTAGAGGTATGAAGTAGTTTGGAAAAAAAAGTTTCATATTTGATCTCCAGAGCAGTTTCAAATTATCTAACTCTTAATCTGAATGTGATACTACTGCATAATAGGTTTCCAGACCATGGGATGGAATGTACATGAAACATACAGATTGAAGGTTTTTTGGATACAAGCCAGAGGGCAGGGGGTCTAAACTTTTAATGGACTTTGGATTCCACAAACAGCACACACAACTGTTTTTCTACTACTCCACATAAAAAGTCAGTGTGATGACTACAGTACAAAAGAGTCAATATGTTTCTGCTTACATAGAGAATGTAAACAGTTAGTCAGATATAATTTCAACATGAATTATATAAATGCAGAATACTACCAGGAATAAATATATATTTATTTATTTATTTATTCCTGGTAGTATTCTGCATTTATATAATTATATTAAAAAAAAAAGAAGAAAAAGACAAGACTTATAAACTCAATGAGCTATACAAGTTCATACAGAGCAGGCTTTTACAAAAATCCATACTAAAGGTGGAATTCAAACCCACGATCTGTTAGTTCAGGAGCAGGTATGCTATCTACTCAGCCAACCAGGCTAGCAAATACTATTAAGTTAAAACAACAAAATTACGTAATAACCACAGTAATAAATTTTAATGAAAGTACATATTGTTTTATAGTTATATATAATCCACAGCTACCTTTAAAGATTAGAATTAATAGGTTAAATTAAATCCCTAATAGAAAACAAATGAAAAACATTTGAGAAAATCTCAATACAATTCAAATATTGGTAAATTACAATAATAAATATTAGATCAGCCTTTTAACCTCCCTACCAGCCAATTTGTAGAATTTGCTGGTAGGGAGGTTAAAAGGCTGATCTAATTTTTGTTTGTAGCCAATTTGTAGAATTTGTGAGACCAAATCGTACTTCTTATCCATGTTATTTAATAGGTGTTACAGAATTGTATCCAGATTTAGCTGGACATCTATAGACATCCTGGCCAGTTGGAGTGTTAATAAGCAATATTAAATGAAAGCAAAGTGTTTTAAATAACTACTGTTTGTTATAAGTTTCACTTTCTTCTTTGGCACTACAGCCCCATGTAGGGCGTCTCGGAAGCATTGTGTTCTTAAGACCGGTTTGCCTGTTTTGCGGGAGGAAAAACCCCAGCTATTTCTGAGAAATAGCTATTTGGCTATTTCTGAGAAAGATCCTGAAGCTCCTCACGTCACCGACGAGAATCGAACGCAGGACAGTCCTTTCCCAGGCATATGGTTGCAGAGCACATAATCACTTGGCTAACCGCACGGACTATAAGTTTTACTTTAGGAGATACGTTATTAATAAGTTGCACTTTTTACTGTATCAATCCACTATCTTGGTCTTCCTCTGGATCATTTTCCTGCCAACCTGGCAGAGAACACTTGTTTTATTAATCTTTCCTCTCCCATTCTGTATAAGTGACCATGAGATTAGATAAAGCATTCAGGATGCTGTTTTTTCTTTCCTAATATCCTCATTTTTAATATTGTATTTCCATCGATGCCATCTATTCATGCCCCTAATCTTTCTCAGGACTCTCATATCTGCAGTCTCTAGTCTTTGGTTAAGTGTTTTACTTCTGACTCAAGTGTTTTATTCTCAGATCCACAAGTTAAAATTGATTTGAACACTGTCTTGTATACAGCTAATTTATAGTTTTGGCTAATTTCTCTCATTCCATATAAATTTATTCAGTTGACTTCCTACCATACCAGCTTTGTTGATTCCGTTGTCTATATCCATATTTAATTTACCCATCTTCACTAAAAATTGTGCCTAAGTAGTTGAAATGTTTTACTTGTTCTATAGGTTCTCCATTCACAATGCAGTTGATATTTGTCATGCATCTTCCTATTTTCGTTGGCCTTGTCTTGTTATTGTTGACCTTTATACCATATCAATTACACTAGTTATTCAATTTAGTCACGGAATCTTGCAGACTTCTAGTGGATTTATTTAGAAGTGTAACATCATCTGCATAAAGCAGAGAGCTGACATTAGCATCTCCAATTTTGATATCAGGTTTAATACCACTTTCCTTCATAATGTGATCCATATAGATAATGAATAACAGAAGGGATAATGTACATCCTTGTCTCACACCAGATTTAACATTAAATCACCTTCCTGTACGTCCTTCAATTCTAACTGCTGACTTGCAATCCAAATAAAGACTAAGTATTGCTTGATATAATGCCCCATTGACACCATATAACTTAGCGTTTTAAATAGCTTCTCTATTGGCACCTTGCCATATGCCATTTCCAAGTCTACAAAACTTAAATACAGATCTTTGTTATATTCCCATGCTTTCTCGACTATTTTTCGTAAAGTGAAGATCTGATCCGGACAGTCTCTATTTGGCCTGAATCCAGCTTGTTCTTCACCCAGCTTTTCTTCCACAATTCTTTTCAACCGTTTTTCAAGTATACTTGAGTAAATCTTACCAGCAACACTCAGTAGAGAAATACCTCTGTAATTCTCACATTCAGTTTTATTTCCCTTTTTATATATGGGTACTATAACACCTCTACTCCAATCCTCTGGAATTCGTCCCTCTGTCCAGACATTCTAAACTGTGTAGTGCAGCCACTATAAGACTTTTATATCTCCATACTTCAGCATTTCTGGTTGAATATCATCTACTCCTGCTGCCTTTCCACATTTCATGCTTTTGATGGCTTTTTCTACTTCAAGTATGGGTATGTATTCCTGACTGCATGCCTGGTCAGTGTTTTTTACCACGTGCTATCATTGCTTGTTTCATTTATCAATTTTTCAAAGTAATTACTCACATACTTCAAGGATTTTCACATACTCCTGTTTTCATGTCACCTTTATCATCTCTAACTCCTTTTACAGTAATCTTTCCTCTATTTCTAAGCTTCTTCAACAACCTCCATAATATCTTACTACCTTCTTGATATTTATTTTCTATGTTCTTGCCAAAGTCCTCCCATGACTTTTGTTTAGCTAGTTTTACACAGTGTTTTGCTTTCTTACATTTGTATCTGTATTTTCTAAGAGCAAAAGCTGACTTATTTGCCAGGAACTTTTGATATGCTTTCTTCTTTTTCTTCACTGCCTCTTCAACTTCTTGTGTCCACCATGGAGTTCTGATTTTTCTATCCTTGCAGACAACGTCATCACATGCTTCTCTGGCTGAATCAATCAGGGTTTTCTTCAGGGCTTGTCACTGAATCTCCAAGGTTTGGTTCCTGTTCTCAAACTCATTTTTTCTTGAATAATATTTGTGTATTTTAGCCTACAGTTCACATCTGAAAGCTACTCAACTTTTATTCGCTTTAAAACTTTCTTACATGTTATTCTTTTCAAAATGAAATTCAATTTTATCCTGCTCAAGACTAAATGGTGATCACTTCCAATTTCAAATCCTCTGTACACTCTGTTGTCCTGCACCAGGGAGAAAACATCACTATCAACAATAACATAGTCAATGAGGCTTTTCTTATTCCTTGCTTCTTCTCTGCATGTGAATTTATGCACATTTTTATGTTGGAACATGGTGTTAGCAATAACCAGTCCATGTCCTGAGCAGAAATATAACAGGTATTTGTCATTATTATTGGCTTTGTTCTTTTCTCCAAATTTTTCCAAAGTATTTTTGTATGTCTGACAATCATTTCCTACTCTGCTATTTAGATCCCTAACAAGGATCAACTTTTCCTTTTTCATTGTGTCAGTTGATTTCTCTAAAGCCTCAAAAAATTCTTCCACTTCTACCTTAGTGGAACCTTCTGTGTGACCACTGGCACAAATAAGTCTCATTGTACAGTTCCCCTTTCTCATATTTGCCCACATCACTCTACTTGAGACTGCCTGCCATTCAAGAAGATTATCCTCGTATTTAATGTTGAATACTATGGCTACTCCTTCTTTTACTTGATTGCCATTGCCCGAATATAACATTTTGTATTTATTGCTCAGAAAGATCTCACCAATTTTTGACTTTTTATTTCAGTCACATCTATTAATTTGATCTGTTACTTATCCAATTCCTCAGCTAGCTCCATTTCTTTCCCATTCAGGCTTCTTATGTTGATAATACTGATCTTCAGCTCTCGTGATGTTGAGTTGAGATGTATTTATGGATTTGTTCTAGTAGCTGACTTTTCGCTTTTTTCCCTGGTTTCCTGGTGAAAACAATGGGGGGCCTTATTTAGCTGGGCAACGCCTCAGCCAGCATGAAAATCTGTCATGTTGTATCATCATTCTATATTTTGGTTTAATCCAATAAGAATACAATTTGGTTGGCTAAATCCCAACAGGTTGCCTCATGAGAAAGTGGGGATTGGACATTAGGTAAGAAGCTCTGGTTGGTTCTCTGCATTCCTTTAAAGGCTATGTGTAGTCTTTAAAGGAATGCAGAGAAGCTCCTCTTAGTATATAGCTTTGACTCTTAAGCACTCCAATTGTAAATTCTCATACCTGAAATCTCTTATAAATTATATTTGTTGGAAGTTTTTTTCCACTTTGTTAGACTATAATAAATTTAGTTTCATCCTTTATCCAAGTGTAAGCAAACAAAGTTTGTGCTGAAGTATCTTTAGGACTGAGGCAACTCATAGTAAAGGTAGACCAAGCGCTCATCATTTGTCTTAGTGGCTTCCATAATGTAAAACACATCTCCTTGCGGACATGTATGATGCGTGCATTAAGGTTGCCTTTTATTTTAAACTACCAGACCAGTTTTGACCTTTATTGAGAGCCAGACTCAGAGGCGGTGATACTAAGGTGGAAGTAATGGAGAGGTCATATTTACCTATACGAGTTGCCAAAATGTGTCTGACCTTATTATTAAATTACTCTGGATTAGAGAGAGAAAGATGTTTGAAGTTTTTTTCCACTTAGTTAGACTATGATAAATTTAGTTTAATCCTTTATCCAAGTGTAAGCAAACAAAGTTTGCACCTGAAATATCTTCAGGACCGAAGCAACTCGTGGAAAAGGTGGACCAAGCTTCATTAAAATCTTGTTTGTGTGACAGATTAATCCTTCATATCTTTCTTCTTGTGCAGTGGTATGAAGACAGAGTTCTTCCTATCTCTAAGCCATGATTCAGTCTCCCATATCCTTGTAATCAAATTTATGAAACACTGTTATCCCTCCATCCCCTGAGATTCTATCAGTATCTGGGGACATATTGTTAAGCTGTTTAATTGCTCCTTCAGCCTCATTGTAAAACTTTCTTGATAAGAGGGTACCTCAGAATTTTTCTTATCTTCTTTGCTACAGTTCCTCACAGTATTCTTTCCATCTGATCTCATTTTTGATTTCTAGTTCTTCTGTTAATACCAGGCCCGTTTCTACATTTTTGAGGGGCCATGCGAAATGTAAAAGCAGGGCTCCTGAAAGTTAGTAACATTTATGGAAATTTTAAATGGAAGGATATCTTGTTAATTAATTAATTAAATCAAATATGAAAAATATTTATGCACATAAATAAACAAGTATGCTCTTTAGCATCAATTTAAGTAAAGGAAAAAAATTAGCTAAAAAATAAATATGTTTGTATGTACATGATATATTATTTTATTATGTAAGTACACATTATCTTATAAATACACCAGAACAATGATTTATTTAATAATATACATAATAATATAAAAAAAATCCATTTTTACTATAAAGAATGAAATATATGCATAACAACGTATAAGATTTAAAAGAAATCTTAATATATTAAATTTTATTTAACCTAATGCGCTTATCAATAAAATCATTTATAACACTATCAAAATTCAAATTTTTTTTCAATTTCATGCTCTATAGATATTATTGCTAGGGACGACAAATGTTCTTGAGACATAGAAATTCGCAAATAGGCTTTTATTAATTTTAATTTGGAAAATGACCTTTCTGCTGATGTGACCGTAACTGGACTGGTCAATAATATTTTAAATGTCGTAGTAATATTTGGATAAATATCCAACAAATTATTTGCAATTATGAATTTTAAAATATTAATGGGTGCATCTTCTGGAACAGTATTTCTAAAAATAATTAATTCATTGCAAAATGCAGATTCATCAATATCTGTATTTAATTTTTGATACAGCTGTTGCAGCAAAATTTTAATTCATTTTCTCTAATTTTTCTTATTAATTTCATATCATAAAGAAATCCAAATGATTTTTCGTGAATTTCATACAATTCAAATATTTTTTTGACAAATTGTACAGCAGTTTCTAAAATTGCAAAAAAGAAATTTATCCTAAAATTTCCTTTCTTATCACATGTGTGATTCATCAGGCGTTTCATAATCAAAAAATACTTTTCTTCGACATATTGGACTTTCTTT
This sequence comes from Typopeltis vanoorti, assembly GCF_054136105.1. NCBI lineage: Eukaryota > Metazoa > Arthropoda > Arachnida > Uropygi > Thelyphonidae > Typopeltis > Typopeltis vanoorti. The sequence goes on along the minus strand of NC_143568.1, from coordinate 53,890,682 downwards.
AAATTTAATTTCTATTTCTAATAGATTTGACAATTCTTTAGCAATCTCAAAACAGCAATCAAATCCTGATATTCTCTGCTCTTCAAAGTACTGCACCAACTCTTTATTATGCTTAGTTGCTACGTCTATTGGAATTTTTGCATTTTGTAATACTTAATTAACTTTTGACAAAAGCTCATACCAAATTACAAGGCTTAGTATAAACTCAAATGAACCTGCTTGTTCATATATTGAAACCACTTCTACTTTGATAGTATTATCTGATGCAGTTTTAGATAATTATTTTAGTGCATTTAAACATTCTGGAATTTGAAAATGTACAGCTCTAACTGATTCTATTCTACATTCCCATATTGTATCACATAACAGTTTTGGAGTTAATTGTTTAACAAATTTCTTTAATATGTCCCAACGTGAAGTTGAGGCAGCAAGCAATGTATATATTTTTTATATAATATTAAAAAATTTATAGCTATAATTGATGATTTAGCGACATCCCCTAAAATGAAATTTAAATAATGACAGGTGCAAGGAGATCAAATTCTGTAATTAATACTATGATTCCTAAAAAATTACTATTATGAGCAGTATCAAAATTATCTCTAAAAGCTAAATTATGTTCCAATAAATAAAGAATTGCTGCTACTATTTGTATTAAAACATTTCTTAACTGTTCTGCTTCAAATTGTATGACATTCTGATTTGCCTGATCGATTGTTTGTGATTTTTTAAATTACATTTCATTTGTGTCCACGAATACATGCATTTTGTGTGCACTGGATTTTGTTCGTGCAACTTTAATCTTTCACTTACATGTTGCCAGTCAGAAAAGCCATTATTAGATAAAAAATTATCATCAGAAGAAAATAATTTGCAACAAAAACAAAAAATAGAGTTGGCAGGGTTTGAATATACAAGCTATCTTCTGTTTTGCTTCTCTCCGTTTGCAATTGTCTTAACATAGTGAGCTGTGGAAAAACACCTCTTGTTGTCATCTTTTGGAAAATAATTTTCACTCGGAGGAAACAGTGGACCACATTGTACAATTTGTGTTAGTGTTGCGTTGTTCAAAATTTTGGGCCATGTTGCTGGATCATCAATAGTAAATAGTTCACCTTCCTCTGGTGTCTCAGTTTTAGGATCTTCAATACTCATTGTTTGACCAAACACTTCACGTTCTCCACTTCCTTTGAGTATTTCAGAACTCTCATTATTAATTAATGTTGAAGCCGAAGAACTGTTTGTAGTTATTTCAGAACTCCCATTATCATCTGATATATCTGAACAAATATGAGTTCAACTTCATAAATTTAAACAGCAAATTTCTTTGACATTCCTCAGCCGCTTCTTTTTCTTGTTTTTGCTTTCGTTTTTCATGCCCACTTGGGTATTTTCTTCCATAATAATCTCTCTCATGACTAATCATACTTTAGAATTAAATATAATAGATTTAATTATAAAATAAGTTAATAAATTAAAATAAAATTACTTACCTGATAAATAAAATATATCTAAAATAGATAATATTAGAAAATAAATAAATCTAATATAGATTGAAAACTGCTATTGAAGAAAAATTCTGATGTCGGATAACCTAAAACCAGTTTTCAAAATATATTTTTTAAGATGTTTTGCAAGTAATGTCACATACAAAAATCCTATGACAGTACGTGTATATACTTACTTGTTCATAAAATCATAAACTAAAATCAAAAAACTCCTTAAAATTATTAAAAACACCTGGTTTAAAATGCACTTTTCCCTATTGAACACTACGTTGTACGATATTGTTATAGAGTAGTTTCAAATACTACAGCTCTACCTCTACGATCTTAAAATTTATTCCCTATACCAATTACTGTTTATTCTAATGTTATTTCATCAAACAATAGAGCCACACTGCCGGTCTGGCTCTGGCCATGAAATACTGGGCGAGCAGTAACCCGGTGCAGTGCCAACGAAAGAACAACGCGCCATTATCAGTATAATTTTAATGTATTTTCATGAAAAATTTGTAGTTTATTTTACCAAGAAAATACATAAAAACTGTGCGGTCCCACGGGACCTCTGCCACCACACAGTTCGCACACCCATGAATACGGCTGTTAGTACTGCTCCATTCCTGTCTTTGATGGCATTCAATTTGGACTTGTACTTTAGGTCACAAACTGAATGAAACATCCTTTTATAATTGTGCTTCTTCACCTGGAATTCTATCTCTTTACACTTATTAGCATAAAAATTTTCCTTCTCCTGTCTGATGGCTTTTCTCACTTCTCTATCCAATCTCTTATATTCTTCAGTCCGTGTTTCTCCATCTGCCTCCTTTCGATCAGATCCCATGTTGAATCTGATATCCATGGGTCTCTTGGTCTTCTAATTGGACCTAGTTACTTCTTGGCTGTATCCTTCCTCTATTATAACCTTTGACCCCTTTCCACAGCATTTCAGATGAGTACTCTTCACTAGTCTCAAAAAACAAGATCATTCAACCATGTTGAAGTTTCTTCTATGAACCCATTAGCAATTATTCTGATATCTAGTCTTGTGTAATGGGCCTGGCTTGGAAGGTTTTGGAGTCTATCTTACTTTGGCTCTTTATAACCTTGACCCCTTGACTGATGGTTATTACCAGAGTCTGCTCCTGGACAAGTATGCACTTCAAAGATGCTTGTCTTCCACCATTTGAGAGCCAGAATGTAATCATTCTGGTGCCTTGACCTATCAGTGTAAGATGTCCAGGTATAAAGCTAATCTGTTATTATGGGCAAATTCCAACAATCTTTCACCGCTGGTGTTATGTTTACCCAGACCAAACATTCCACACTCAGGACTCACTCTCATACTCTCTTTTGCATTAAAGTCCTTATGATGAAAAGTAAATCCCTTCTTGGTAAGCAGTCCAATATAGTTTGTAGGTTTTTGTAGAACTCCTCACTCTCTTCATCAGGCCTATCTGTGTGGGGTGCATAAAGTGTGACGATTGACATATTGGTAGGATGAACCTTAAGCTTCATCCCTAGCCCTCAAACACTCTAATAGCAGTGGGGGGGGGGAGAGAAAGAAGAAAAGAGAGACGGGTTAGAGACCAGATACAAACCTAATACAAAGTATCCTGTTATTAATGGGATTATAACCAAGAGCTCTTGCCCTGAACTTTCCTCATTACCACAGCTATTCCATGATGTTTTGAGTCACCTCCTGAACAAATAACTCTCCATTCCATCTGGTCTCTATAATTCCCAGAATGTCAGTTTTATACCTTTCCATCTCTTATAGACAATATCAAGAGTACCCATTTGTTAGGCCCCCTATGTATTTCTAGTGTGGATAAGAGTTCACCTCTGAGATTAATCCCATACCATCCGTATTCCTTATTCACAGTAACTTGTGTCAGAGACTATAATATACTTTTCAAACAGGACCCTCTGCCTAAGCCTTGAATGTGGCTCAGATTATTCTGCGTGACAACAAATGCACCATGAGATGTATTATAAGGCACAAACATATTAGGATTTTAGAGTGAAGTCACTGCAAGAAAATGTGGTTGGGTTGTAGAGCCCTATCCAAATACCTGGGGGTTTTGATCCCATTTCATCCCACATTAACCAGATGGAGTTTGACTTTAGCCTACTTTGTAAGACAAATATCTGGGACAGAGAAGGCAGACTCCCACTGCATAAGACAAAAAGAAATATTAAAATAGGAATGCTTCACCCCTAGCCCTCAAACACTCTAATAGCATTGGAGAGAAGGAGTAAGAAGAAAAGAAAGAAGGGTAGGGACCAGTCTACAGATGATATAATAGATGTATATTACATGAAGTATGGCATGGTCTAGCATCAGGTACCTTGGGTTTGTCACTCCTGTACTCGCTAAAATGAGCCCTTGATGGGAATTTCCTTGCTACTGTAACTTAAATGGGAATACATAGCAAAGTTGCATTTTCTAATTTATGAATATTAATAAATTTTACTAATAAAAAAAAAAGTGAAAGAATAGTTTGATAACATGAAGTGACAAACAAAAGGTACCTGATGCTAGACCATGACAGAATCAGAAGAAATTATTGACCAACTCAACCTTGGAATTTTGTAATGAAGTTGTTTGCAAACATGGAAAAATTAAAACTAATAGCTTAGGAAGTTAAAAGCTATGTAAGGGGAAGTATTAGCAAATTTCTGTCCAATCAATTAAACAACTCATGAGAAGAGTACAGAATATTAAATATAAAAGTGCAAAAGTAATCTAATAGTAAAAATACCATTTTTATACAGGGGAAGTACAAGATAGTATGATAGTACTACATGAAAAGTTTATATCATTGTCAACATCCTGTTGACAATGATATGAAATGAATCAATTAAATAATTGATTAATTAAATAATTAATTTTGAGAAAATTAATTAATTTTCTCAAAATTAATCTTATCTGATAGAAGATCTTGGGCTTCTGAGTCTTTTTCCTGCCATCATGGCCAAAAAAAAAATAAAAAACTTGTTTTGCTAATCTTCCTTTTGTTTACGTGTCAATAGATATACTATAATAGAATAGACTGCTCACACATTCTTGAATGCATGAGGTGGTATGAACACTTAAAAATGAGAATATTCCAAAGAAAGTTCCTTTTTAATATTATTTATATGGTTCTACCATTGATACCATCTGTTCACTCCCCTGATTTTTCTCAAAACGCTCATATCTCTGGTCACCAATCTTTGATCGAGTCCTTTATTTCAACCCAGCTTGTGATTCATTAAGTTAAAACTGTTTCGAACACTATTTTGCATACAGCTAGTTCAGTGTTTTGATTAATTTCTGTCTTATTTCATATAAATTTATTCACTTGACTTTCTACTCAATCAGACTTTGCTGATTCCATTGTCTGTTTCTATATCTTACACCTCATTTAACATCAAATCATCTTCATGTTCCTCCTTCAGCTCTAACTGCTGACTCACAACCCATATGTAGACTGTACATTGCTCAATATAATCTGCCATTTACACTATATAATTTTAGTGGTTTAATCAGCTCTTCACACCTTATCATTTGCTTTTCCAGATCTTGTTTTGTCTTAAGCTTTTCGTGAACCATTGAGGTTCTTTAGCTGTGGACTTCACAACCATCTTGAAGATAAGGTGGTTGGCCTTATGCCTCCCGATGTTTCCTATGTCTGTAGATGCATGTATTCACAGGACCGGTTTGCCTGTTCTGGAAGACAAAAAACCCAGTTTCCAGGTGAAAAAACCCCCCTACCTCCATATGAGACTGGCTAACTCACCTTTAGTTGAAAGAGACCAGATAAAGATTTCTCTCGTCTTGGACGGGAATCGAACCAAGGTCTTTCCGACCAAAGGGGCTTTTCCAGATCTACAAGACTCGAATACAATCTTTGTTAGTTGAAAAATCATGGGAATATAACATACCCATGATTTCTCAATTATTTTGTCTTAAAGTGAAAGTTTGATTCTTACAACCTCTATTTGGCCTAAACCCTTTAGGTTTGCAGAATTTTTTTATTATTCTTTCTTGCTTTCCTAAATCTTACATGGAATACTCATTAAGGAAATTCCTCTGTAATTCTCTTATTTGGTGTTATTTATTTATTTATTTATCGTATGGCTTGTACACATGGTTAAAAGACAATAAGGTATAATACACATGAGTATAGACAAGATACACATATATATGATTAAAAAAAAAAAAAAAAAGTGTACATTCAGGCAAATACAAATATGAAATTTATGACAAGCATCAGGCAGAGGATTAGTCATATTTTAACATTTAAGTTTTTGATCCAGTTGATCGCCTCTGGGGATAGGTCAACGATATCCTTAAAGTCACCTGGATATGCTGTCAGCTCTCATCCCTGTACTATATGGTAAATGGTTTGGGTCTTGGCTCCACAGGGACAGTGGGGATTTGGTATCTTATCCCACTTTGAAAGTAAGTCTCCACATACACCATGGCCTGTACGAATCATGTTAGCCGTCATCCATATATTCCTGGGTAGGTCAAATCCAGATGGTTTTTGGAAGATGTTTATGTGATTGCGAACTTCAGGTGATACTTCTTGGGACCACAGTACATCCCACCTACTCACCATACTGTCATTCTGGCTAAGAAGATTACGGGCGATTTTTATGGCAGGTTTTCTGGATTTTAGTCTATTGGATAAAGCATCTGGAATGAATTCATGTATTGGGAGATTTTGGTTATTTAAAATTCTTTTATATTCATAAAGCAAGGCTTCCTGTCATCACAGTTCTGGAGGAGCAATATGGCTCAAAGTGGGAAGCAATTGTAAGGGTGTACTTCTAATGCAACCTGTTATTAAACGCAGAGTGGAGTTAAGTTGAGTATCTAGTTTATTGACATGGTAACTATTGAGCCAGACAGGAGCACCATACTCTGCTGCACTGTAAACTAGACCCATTGCAGTACACTGCAGAGGTGTGGCATTTGAGCCCCATATAGTACCACAAAGCTTCTGAACTATGTTATTTCTGGTGCGAACTTTAGCAGCAATATTAATCATATGCTGTTTATATGTCAGAGTTCTATCCAGAGTTATTCCCAGATATTTAGGTGTCGAATTAAACGAAATTAATGTTCCATCAGCATATATCTCTGGTTTTTGATTTACAAGACTATTGTTCAGGTGAAAGCAAGAACATTCAATTTTACCAGAATTTGGTGTTAATCTCCATTTTTTATAGAACTGCCATAAAGCCAACAGATCATTTGTCAATATTTCTTCAGTTCTTTTGATAGACTTGTTGCTGATTGCCAAAGCTAGATCATCTGCATAAGCAAACTTCCTGCCGGCTGTTTCAGGAATATCTGCGATGTAAAGGCTAAAAAGCAGTGGTGCGAGCACTGAGCCTTGAGGTAATGCATTCTTAAGCACTCTCTGTTTATTGATGCTTCCTCTGGTGACTACCCTGAAATATCGATCACACAGTAAGTTGTTTAGAAGATGACCCAATATTTTGCATGGGATGACCTTAAGAAATTTATATACGAGTCCCTCCCTCCAAACAATATCTTAAGCTGCTGTTAAGTCAATAAAGACTGCAGTAGTCTTCAGGCATCTTTGAAATCCTGCTTCAATGTAGATTGTTAAGCTGAGAACTTGATCTGTGCAGCTGCGATCTCTTTTGAACCCTGCTTGTTCTGTTGGAACACGTTCCAAAATTTTATCACTGATCCTGTTCAATATTAGTCTCTCCAACAATTTGTAAGTTGCACTTAAAAGAGCTATGGGGTGATAGCTTTTAGTTCTGTCTGCTTACCTGGTTTTAACACAGGAATGATTTTTGTCCTTTTAAATTCTTTAGAAACGCAGCCACTTTCAAGTATATCGTTAAAGAACTTAGCCAGCCACAATCTTGCATAAGATCCACAGTGCATCAGGAATTCATTATGAACATTGCCAAATCCAGGATATTTCCTCACGGGAAAAAAAGCAAACAGAATTGTTGATTCTTTTGAGTTACAGACTTCATAGCCTTTAGTTTGCATTTTACCTCTTTAGTATGTTCTTTATCTATCGGAGCTCTAGAAAGCGAAACAATATGAGCAGCTATCTGATTTGGATCGACAAGAGGAGATTTCTTTGGTACAGAGGGGCTTGAACCAAGCTTTTTAAGTAGCGACCAGGCTTTTCTACTAGAGTGTTTGAAATCTGTTTTCAATTATTTGAATCCACTTTTCCCTACGAGCAGTGTTGAGACTATGGAGCAGTTCTTCTCCTATCTCAGGATCCTTACTTTCAAGGAATTCCCGATACAGGGATTCGCTTTCATTGGTTGCACGTATTCTTTTCGGTAGCCTCAAGGAATGTGTATTTTTGCCACCGCTATAACTGCTCCAGTGAACCATGTACAGTTTTTGTAAGTTGGGAGAATTCTTCTAAGGCGTGCGTCTAGATCCGCAGTGAAGTTTTCCCAGTCGGGCTTTTTGGAAATTTCATCTTGGTCTAGGAAATGATGTTATCACTGGAATTTGGGCTCCTAATTCCATAAAGATGGGACTATGTTGGCTATTTGGAAAAACCTCAAGAATTTGTCTGAAAGTCTGTAGAGGTTGATTTTCACTATCAGTGGAAACGAATGTCAAATCTGGGTTATATTCCTTATTCCAGGCTCTTGATTTAAAGGTGCCTTTTCCCTTGGCATCAAAAACCAAGCCAGGTGAAGACGGTGTTGATCTGCCAATTCAGCTAATATTTCCCCATTTTGATCATTCTGATCGTATTTCCAAGAAGTATGATGACTGTTGAAGTCCCCAGAATACACCATTGGGTGGGAGTATGTCTGTAGAACATCATTTGGCCAAACAGTTGCAAGTGGTTTATATACATTCACAATCGTAATGTTTACTATTTTAGCAGTGATCTTATGGATTTCATCATCAGTCGAAGAAGATATCAGCACATCATTCTCAATACCATTTCGGACATATGTTATGTTGCCGTAGCTATGACTGTAAGTAATCCCGAGAATGTCGTAGCCAGGGATTATTGCTCTAGATTTAACTTGATCTTCAGTTTCAATATGTGATTCTTGAATGAGAAGTAGATCGATTTTTTTCTCGTAGAGTTTAGAAAGACATTGACATTTTGATGCGCTAATACCCTCAACATTTAACTGGAAGATATGGATATTATGTCCAATATTCCTTATCAGCTGGTTTGAAGAAGAACTGTTGTGAAAGTTTTGGGTTTCCATGTGTAAGTATGGTCAGGAGATTGACAATGGTCTGGCTGCCAGTCGCTCTAGCTCTTTAGCATGACCCAGGGTGCACCATGAGGAGGCGAGCTAGAATTGCACCCCTCATTTGGTGTTATTTCATTTTTATAGATGGGTACCATGAAGACTCCACTCCAGTCATCTGGAATATGACCTAGTGACCAAGTCATCTGAATTATGCAGTGTAGCCACTGTAAAACTTCAGTACTTCCATACTTAAATGATTCTGATTAAATATCATCTGCTCCAACTGCCTTTCCACGTTTTAACTCTGTTGATAGCCTTTTCTACTTTTTTTTTTCCTACCTCAGTTATTGATATGTACTCCTGAGAAATTTCATGTCTGTTTTCTACTACTGTTCTGTCATTTCTTGTTTCATTCAGTGTATTCACTCCAGACTTCTAGAATATTTACCTTCAGATTTCCTGTCACCTTTCTCATCTCTGGTTCCTTTTATAGTATTCTTTCATTTATTTCAAGGATGTTTTTCAAGAGCCTCTAGAACACTTTGCCACCTCCATATATTTATCTTTTATATTCTTACCAGCTTTAAAACAAGCTGCTTTTGCACATTGCTTTCTTAATATTTTTTCTCTGAATTCCCTGAGAGTCTGCACTGATTTATTTACTAGAAACTTTTAATATGCTTTATTCTTTTCCATGACTGGCTCTTTAACATGCGAGTAGTTCTCCATGGAGTAATGATTTTTCTATCCTTGATGACAGCTTCATATTCTTCTCTGACTGAATCAATCAATGTTTTCTTCAGTTTCCCAGTGATTCTTCAAGATTCAGTTCTTGTCTTGATTTTTTTTTTCATATATTTATATATTTGAGTCCACAGTTCCCCTCTGAAAACATCTCATCTTTCATTATTTTTAAAACTTTTTACTTTTCAGTATGATATTTAGTTTTACCCTACTAAAACTAAATGGTAACCACTTCCTATTTCAAATCCTCTGTATACTACTGTGTCCTGAACCACTGTGAAAGTAGTACTGTCAGCAATAACATAGTCAATGAGACTTTTCTTGTTTTGTGTCTTCTCTCCATGTGAATTTATGCTCATCTTTATGCTAGTATGTGGAATTAGTAATGACTAGGCCACATCCTAAACAGAAATACAGTAAGTACTTACCATTATTATTAACTTGCTGTTTTCTCCAAATTTCTACTCTGCTGTTCAGATCTCCAGCAAGGACAAACTTTTCCTTTTTCTTTGTGCCTACTGCCATTTCTAGTCCCTCAAAAGAATTCTTCCACTTCTTCTTTAGTAGAACTCTATGGGACCTTAATTATAAATCAGTCTCATTGCCCAATTTCTTATTTCGATGTTTGCCTACCTCACTCTGCTTGATATTGTCAGCCATTCAAGAAACCTTTCCTCGTTGAATACTATATTTAGTGTTGAATACTATAGCTATTATTTAATTTTGCTAATCATTATTGCCTCTTTATAACATCTTGTATTTCTAATTTAAAATAATATCACTTGTTTTTGTCTCCTTTGTTTTGGTTAACACCAATTATGTTGACCTTCTCTAGTTCTTCTGCAAGTCCCACTTTTCTATTGATGCCTGTTATGTTTTGGTGCCAATTTTGAATTCTGCTGATAGTGATTTGGAATTTGTGGGGTTTATTCCAGTAGCTGACTTTTCACTGTTTTCTCTAGTTCCCTAATAAAAACAGCAGGTTATTTGTTTCACTGGGTAACTCTCTAGAGAGCATGAAATTCCATCGTTTTGTGTTTTGGTTTATGCCAGTAAGAATAGAATTTGTTTTGCTAAATTCCAAAATGTCAACCCATCCTCATTAGTTTAGTATCCAGATCGATACCTGTTTAAGGGGGAGGGGGTACACCATGAGGTGAGTATTGGACATTGTGCTAGAAGCCTTAGTCAGTTATCTACACTTTGACCTTTAAGTAACCCACTAACAGAAATCAGTGATGATAATTTTGATATAAATACTAAAGATGAAGTATGTTTTTGAATATCTGGAACAATATTAAAAACATTAAATGAGGTAAGAAATAACTGATCAGTGATGGAAAATATCCAAGAGAGATCAGTAGTATATTTCTATAGTTGAGTGATAGAAAATGCTGACGATAGAAATGACAGATGGGAATAATAACCAGCTGGCAAATAATCTATAAATGATATGTACTACTTCATAACTCTCTCAGGTTGAAACTGAGTTACTTCAACAACTAATTCTTTTTTTTTTTTTGATAATACTCTTTTTCATTTTAACCAGTGTTAATCAGCTTGTAGAAATTTTCTGTTCTTGAAAAATTATACATGATATATATAGATTAAATTGCTCTTTCTGATGAATCAAAACTCATGTAAAACTTGATTCCATTTATTGAATATGGCGCACATTTTGTTACCACTACTACTGTTTTTATTTGATTTATTTTTTCTACTACTAATGCTAAGGTTCGATATTGTGAAAACAAGCAGTTTTAAAAAACTCAAAATAAGAATAAATTGATATTAAAATGCATTTGCATGCATAGTTTTAATTTTTGTATGAAACTTGCACTCCTCTGGGTTTGAGGAAGCATCATTTGTTGGAACGGTACACTATTAATTTGTTAATCCCTTACAGGAGTTTATTCCTGAAAAGGATTAACAGATTGAAGTGGTGGTCTAGTGCTAGAGAAATGGCAGCACTCTTCCTTCTAGTTGGAAAGTTAATTGTCTCATTTTATATAAGGGTAGTCTGAAAAGTTCTTGGCCTCGACCATACATGGCAACACTATCAGCAAGAATTTTTTTTTTCTATGTTGGTACATCTGTCATAAGCATCCATGTGAACGTGCAAGTCATTCTATCACTTAGTTTGTTTTATACAGCTGTCTGAAGCAAAAGTGTTGTCTGTATCCCTTGAAATGGATAAAATTGAGTATCGTGCAGCTATAAAATTCTTGTAAAAGAATTTAAAACTCTTCCTTGCTGGTCAGCGTTTTCTTCAAATCAAGAAGTGATTGCAGCTGTAGTGGAGTATTTTGCAGATCTTACTGAGAACCATTACAGGGATAATGGTGCTGAAGCATTGCTGAAATAAATGTATTAGTCTTAAGGGAGATTATGTTGAATACATCTAGAAGCCAAATAATAATAATTTTTAAGTTATAAATTTATTTTTTCATTGTTAGGCCGAGAACTTTTCAGGCCACCCTCGTATATATATATGTGTGTGTGTGTGTGTATTTTTTTTTTTTTTTACTATAACTATTCTTATTAAAACTGAAGCTTTTTTTTTTTTCTGGCTTTATTAGTTGACCAGAGATTTTTGTAAAATATATACAAGAATTGTCTATAAGTTTCGCCAGCTGTTCTGTCCGACTTTTTCAGGACATGTGTAACGGTACAAGGAACTAACGTTTGGTAGTAAAAAAGAAGAATGGAGTAACACAGTCAAATAAATTAAACCGATGCATAACATCATAAGCATGGAACGTGGTGTATCAGCCATTGTTTATTTGCACGTTATATGGTTTTTAGCATAGCGAAATTAAATTCTGGTAAGCTGAGCGAACTTATTAAGCTTTTTCAGATGTCTTTCAGAATCATTCCTTGATTTCTGTTTAGATTTTCTCGAGAGCGGAGTACAACCATGGCTTCTTTAAACTTTCAACATTGAAAATCCTCTTCTGTATAGGGCTTGGAGCTTTTATCCCAATCAATGGTATGGTTAGAGATCGAGAAGCGATCGGCTAATGCTAAAGTATCCATTCTGTTGTTGTTGTTCATGTCCCTTACATGTTTTTTTTTTTTTTTTTTTTTTTTCCCGAATTTCCAGGCTTCTCGATGTTTGCCCTATGTAATTTAATCCTCAGGAACATGGAATGTTGTATACATCAGCGTATTTGAAGAAGGCATTAATGTCCTTTGGTGATCTTAAAATATGGCATATTGTCTTGACAAGTTTGAGAGCAACTTTGACATTGAAAGACTTAAGGAGTTTGGCTATCCATGCCCTATATAGAAGAGGATATTTCTGATGTAGAAACTTCAAAGAAGCCGTGGTTATACTCCACTCTGGAGAAAATCTAAACAGAAATCAAGGAATGATTCTGAAAGACATCTGGAAAAGCCTAATAAGTTCGCTCAGCTTACCAGAATTTCATTTCGCTAAAAACTATATAATGTGCTCAATAAACAATGGCTGATACACCACATTCCATGCTTATGATGTTATGCGTCAGTTTAATTTTTGGACTGTGTTACTCCATTCTTCTTTTTTACTAGCAAGCGTTAGTTCCTTGTACCGTTACACATGTTCTGCAGAAGCCAGACAGAACAGCTGGTGAAACTTGTAGACAATTCTTGTATATATTTTACAAAAAGCTCCAGTTTTAATATTTAAGAAGTGATCAAATAAAACACAGAGATAACTATTTTTATTTATTGTAGTTGGCCATGTTTACATCAGTGGCTAGAAACAAGAAGTGCTAGACAAGTGTGTCCTGTATGCAAAGCTGCAGTAAGCAAAGACAAAGTTATTCCATTGTATGGAAGAGGAGGTACCATGCAAGATCCAAGGTTTTCATTTTCTTTTTTACTTTTTGTTTTCTGTATTAGAAGAACTTAATATTCATGTTTCCATTGCTGATATTAATCAGGTCTGTTTTGACATTTTTCATTATAATAGTAGTTAGTCTTAGTTTTCCACATGGACTCTTAAAGCTCCAGCTGTTCAAAGAGAACAATATGTGAACAGATTCCTCCTTTTTTCCTTTCCATCTTGCCCACGCATGGTACTAATGTGCTATGAGTCTTGTGGCTTTTCATGTCTGGATCATATATATACAGGGTGTTCGGGATAAATTTGACAGTTTCGTAAGGAAAAAGAAAATCTTCTTTGTATCTATTAAATTTAATGAATTGACAAAAAAACATTACAGGCAGAGTTAATTACAATACTATCAACAAGATTTACTCAAAATAACCACCATTAGCATCGATCACAGCTTCAATTCTGCTTCGGAACCTCGAACAAGCTGATGCTACAGTCTCCCTGGGAAGGGCCGCAAAAACTGTTTTAATTTTATCCATTAACTGGGCTTTTGTATTACTGGAAGTGCGATTGGTGTCTTTTTCAACTGCGCCCCATACAAAATAATCCATGGGGTTAAGGTCTGGGGAGTTTGGAGACCAAACATTTGGACTGGTGAAGTCGTAGAAATTTTCAGACAACCATTTTTGACTTTTCCCAGAAGTGTGGCAAGGGGCCGAATCCTGCTGCCATACATACGGCCTACCATTGGCTACCCTTGTTATCCAGGGCTTGACTACAGTTAGCAACTCCACGAACAAAGCCCGAATTCCAATGCCAGGGTTCTTCAACACCTGTTCCTGCAGATTTGCGAGGAATTCTGCTGTACGAACGCAATCAGATCGTCTGCTAGGGATCTTTCTTCTTGCTACATCCTCGTAGTCACCATTGCAAGTCTCTAGTTCATGCCTGATTGTTTTTACTGTATTCAGGGAGCATTGGGCAGCAGTCGTAATATCCTTATTTTGATGGCGGGCACGAATCATCATGATACAAGTTATTCTCTTCCATGATTCAGGTGGGTTCCAGCTATCCATCCTTTCTGACATCTTGTATGTGAATGAAGAAGGGTCCAAACTTTTAAATGAAGAGAAGTGTGTGTTAATACATGTAACTTACGGAAAAATATAATTAATTATAAATATGTCAAATTTATCCCGAACACCCTGTATATATATATATATATATATATATATATATATATATATACACACACACACACATATATACACATAATTAATGAATTATAAGTTCTTTGGCATTTTGTAAATGGGTGGGATTGATATAAAAAATGATTCCTCCTAGGCAATAACATGGAGCTATAGTTTAGTGTTATTCTTAATGTAGCTGTTCTTTATATGGCAATTTTAATGTAATGTAGGAAGTAAATTTCAGTTATGGATTTTGGATAACATCGTTATCATGAAAGTGTTATGAAAGTGTTCTGTTCACATTTTGTTCTCTTTGAACAGCTGGAGCTTTAAGAGTCCATGTGGAACTAAGACTAACACAGCAGTAGGCTTTAATATTGCCTACTGCTGTGTTAATTGTTTATCATATTGACTCAGAGCACAAAAAAAATGTATTGCAGAACACAAGCCACTACAATTAACTGTGAAAACACTTCAAATTATGATGGGGGGGGATGTCCCATCATGGTGCTCTCCAGATTTGGTAATAACATAGTTGGTAGTATTTGAGTTGAATTTGGTTTTATGTCATATTTTTGGTAAATTAATAAATTAATTCAGTCATATCTGATGAGGTTAAGATAATTCTTCATTGTTAATCCTAACTGCAAAAATAGTCCATCCCATTTGCAACAGTTCCATGTAGTACAGTGGGGTTTCCACTTATCTTGATTTTTGGAACGAAAAAACTTACGCAGCAGTAAGAGAATCATGATCAGCAATTGCATTATGTTCCTGATATAATGATATAGTATATAAAGAGCACTCTAAAGTGCACACACACACATATATATATATATATATATATGTTGTATGAATTGTAAATTCATACAACAAACAATTGAAAACAACCATAGTCTCAAAAAAGTCAAACAGCAATTGATGAGCAGCAAACAGATGTTGAAAGTTTATTTTTTCACTTGGTTAGAGTATAATAAATTTAGTTTAATCCTTTATCCAAGTGTGAGCAAACAAAGTTTGCGCCTGAAGTATCTTCAGGACTAGGGCAAGGTGATACAACACCAGGGCAACTCGTTGCAAAGGTGGAGAAAGCTACCAACACTCCTATCTCAGTATCTCCTATAATGCAAAACACATCTCCTTGCAGATATGTCTAATGTTATGCATTAAAGGAAGGGCCACTACCCAGACTAGTTTCGACCTTTATTGAGGTCTCTTCAGTGTGCGAAGAGACCTCAATAAAGGTCTCTTCGCACACTGAAGAGACCTTTATTGAGCAACTCCTATAGGTAGAGATGACCTGCTAATGCTTCTGCCTGGTATTTCCACTGGGGCCTGGCTCCCACTGAAGAGACCTCAATAAAGGTCGAAACTAGTCTGGGTAGTGGCCCTTCCTTTAATGCATAACATTAGACATATCCGCAAGGAGATGTGTTTTGCATTATTTCCACTGTGGCCTGGCTCCCACTGAAGAGACCTCAATAAAGGTCGAAACTAGTCTGGGTAGTGGCCCTTCCTTTAATGCATAACATTAGACATATCCGCAAGGAGATGTGTTTTGCATTATAGGAGATACTGAGATAGGAGTGTTGGTATCTTTCTCCACCTTTGCAACGAGTTGCCCTGGTGTTGTATCACCTTGCCCTAGTCCTGAAGATACTTCAGGCGCAAACTTTGTTTGCTCACACTTGGATGAAGGATTAAACTAAATTTATTATACAGCAAACAGATGGTTGCAGTCAAACTACAAGATGGGACCATCACCAGAGATAGATATACTATAGCAAAAAGAATTGAAGAATTCTACTCAATATTTTACCAGGATGATGAATTAAATGAAGATGACAACTACAACACAGCTGAAGTACCATATATTCTACCAGAAGAAGTTATGCAGAGCATCCAAAGCTTCCAAAATGGGAAAGCTGCAGGTGAGGATGGAGTTATAGCTGAACTTCTAAAAACAGGCAGAGAAATAATCTACGAACTCTTAGCAAAACTATTTACTTTATGCCTGAAGAAAAATGATGTACCAACAACATGGAAGAAGGCTACCCTAATTCTGATACATAAAAAAAGGTGAGATAGAAGACTTGACGAACTACCGACCTATCAGTCTACAAAGTGTTTACAAAAGTCTTAGCTAATAGACTTTGTGCGACTCTGGACCTAGCACAACCAAAAGAACAGGCAGGCTTTCGAAGGGACTTTAGTACAGTGGACCATATTCAAGTTGTACAGCAGATTATTGAATGGTGTAATGAATATCAATTACCACTATGTCTTGGTTTTATTGACTATGAGAAAGCCTTTGATTCACTTAAAACTTGTGCAATACTTAAAGCATTACGAAACGAACAAGTGGAGGAACTCTACATCAGAACCATGAAATCAGCATACACCAACCACAGCAGCAATTCATTTCAGTGGAAACATCTCTACTGTGGGAATAGGAATACAGAAAGGTATAAGACAGGGTGACACAATATCTCCAAAATTACTCACAGCGTGCCTAGAAGAAATATTCAAAACAGCAGACCTAAAGAAGACCAAAGTTATGTTCAATAGTTATGTCCCACCAGAAATAATAAAAATCAATAATGAGGAAATTAAGCAAGTAGATCATTACATATACTTAGGACAATAGGTATCGATGGAACAAAATATCATGCATGAAATTAAAAGGTGTGCAATGCTTGGGTGGAAAGCATTTGGAAAATTACATTAGTATTCAAAAGCCAACTACCATTATGCCTGAAGAGAAAGGTTTTTAACCAGTGTATTCTTCCTATACTGACATATGGCTATGAAACATGGACACTGAATGCAAAGGAAATTCAAAAATTAAGAACAACACAATTTAGTATGGAAAGAAGTATGCTTGGTATCGCAAGATTGGATCACAAAAGGAATACATGGATAAGAAATCAAACCAAAGTTTCTGACATCATAGGAAGAGTGAAACATCTGAAGTGGCAATGGGCTGGGCATATTGCCCAAAGACAAGATCAGCGATGGACAAAAGAAGTACTGGACTGGATTCCACGAGAGGAAAAACGTCCACGACGCTGACCTAAATCACGGTGGATTGATAATATCATCAGATTTGCAGGGGTGACATGGAAAAGGAGAGCCATGGACAGAGAGTGTTGGAGTAATCTTGGAAAGGCCTTCATCCAGCAGTGGATTGATAATGGCTGATGATGATGATGATGATATATACATTGTTGGAACATCCTACCTAGCTGATTCCAATTATGTTGGTTTGTTCAACTTATTCTTATCTCTTTAAATTCCGTCTTTCTTCAATAGTTGTTGATTGATGCTTATCTGAATATAAAGAAATTTATATTATACTGCACCACCTTATATTCAGATTAGTCTAAATAATATAGAAGAATCAATCATCAACTATATTTATATTATCACTTTATTTTCAGACCGAGGTTGTAAATAGCATTCAAGGTTTCCACAAATGTCCGATTAATTTTATGAGTGGTGCAATGAAAGAAAATCAGGCAAACACCAAGTTTAACTCAACAAAAGAAAACATTTAATGTGGAATGGTACAATATAAACATATAAGTATAACTATCTGCAGAAAGTTATCCAATTAAATATTTACAAGAATTCATGTTCAGATATTAATAACTTCTAGGTTAGGTTTGTGGATTATGACTAATGTTGACATTTCTTAATTCTAAAGCTTTAGTATTTCTTTCACATAGTTCTCTGTATCCAATTGGATGAATCATATCATAAATATATTAACTCAGTTTAAAGTATTCTGAATAATTACAATCTATTAACTATCAAACATTCATTTTTCAGCTCTTTATGCTCAGTCAATCAGGTTGAGATTAGTTCTTAAAAGTTAAAGCTTCCAAACAACTGATCTTATGACAGGCTACACTATATTCTTTCTCAGTCAGTTAACACTTAATGGAACAACATAACACTTATTGTTTCGAGGGGAAAGTACTTCAGTACATCTAACTTCTGACCATTGATTGACATAACACCACAGCTAAGGTCAAAATATATCTGACGGAATTAACTGATATTGCTTTACAAGTTATGGAAAGGATAACTCTTACCTTTCTCTTTACACAGTAGCCAACGCTCTCAGCACGAGCTAACTAAAACAAACTCCATTTCTTCATTAGTAGTCAATCAAATCCCATCAGTAGAATTCCATAAAATTACCTTTACTTATAGAAGTAACAAAAAAAATATATATATATTACGGTTCACATAAGGTACATTTAAATTTATACACACAGTTTCTTATAATAAATTTCACAGAATAAAGTAAGTAAAATGAATGTCATTTTTATATAGAGTCTTTTTATTACTATTACATATTGTAAGATTAGATAATTAATTAATAACAAACAAAACTCAAAGCATTTATATGAATAATATATTACAAGCAAGAGACTAACAACAAAAATAATATTTACAAGTCTTGCTTATGACATAGTGGATTATGTTAAATACGAATGAAGTATTATAATATACAGAATATCTTCATTCACAATTTAACAATATATAATGATCATATATATATATATGATCATATATATATGTGTGTATGTTAAAGATACCAAGAAATTTTATACTTGGTTTTAATCCTTATCCCAAGTAAGCAAAAACAAAGTTTTGCATGTGAAATATATTAACATCTGAGCTACTGGTATATAGAGGCTAATGACTTCATATCACTTCCCTTGGTATGTATCCCATAATGCAAAGCACCCCCCATCCACTCTCAGGCGTGTATAATGTAATGCATAATAGGAAGGGCCACCACCCAGACCAGTTTCAACCTTTATTGAGGTCTCTTCAGTGGGAGCCAGACCTGGGAGAGAGATACCAAAGTTGAAGTAATGCAGAAGTCATATATATCTCATATACAAGTAGACAAAAGGTGCTTGACCTTCTTAATAAAATTCTTTGGATGAGAATTAACATTAAAGATATACATTAGGGGGTGCTTAAGGGTCAAAGCTGTATAACTGAGAGGAGACCTCCACATAGCCTTTAAAGGAATGCGGAGAACCGATCAGGGCTTCTGACCTAATGTCCAATCCTCACCTTCTCGTGGTGCACCCTGTTGGGTATCTACTTTGATACTGAACGAACGAGGATGGGCTGGCAATTTGGGATTTAGCCGACCAAATTGTATTCTTATTGGTTAAACCAAAATAAAAAATGATGGTACAACATGACAAAATTTCATGCCGGCTGGGGCGTCACCCGGTTAAACAAGGCCCCCGTTGTTTTCGCCAGGGAACCAGGGTGAACAGCGAAAAGTCAGCTACTGGAACAAATCTGAAAACAAACCCCAACTCAACATCACCAGAGTTAAAGATCGGTACTATCAATGTAAGAAGCCTGAATGGCAAAGAAAGGGAGCTAGCTGAGGAATTAGATAAGTACCAGATCGACATAATAGGGGTGACTGAAACAAAAAAGACCAAAACTGGTGAGATCTTTCTGAGCAATAAATACAAAATGTTATATTCAGGCAATAACAATCAAGGAAAAGAAGGAGTAGCCATAGTATTCAACACAAAATACGAGGCTAATCTTCTTGAATGGCAGTCAGTCTCAAGTAGAGTAATGTGGGCAAATATGAGAATGGGGAACTGGACAATGAGACTTATTTGTGCCTATGGTCCCACAGAAGGTTCTACTAAGGTAGAAGTGGAGGAATTTTTTGATGCTTTAGAAAAAGCAACTGACACAATGAAAAAGGAAAAGTTGGTCCTTGTTGGGGATCTAAATAGTAGAGTAGGAAATGATTGTGAGACATACAAAAATATTTTGGGAAAATTTGGAGAAAAGAGCAAAGCTAATAATAATGGCAAATATCTGTTGGATTTCTGCTCAGGACATGGACTGGTTATTACTAACACCATGTTCCAACATAAAAATGTGCACAAATTCACATGGAGAGAAGAGGCTAGGAATAAGAAAAGTCTCATTGACTATGTTATTGTTGATAGTGATGTTTTCTCCCTGGTGCAGGACACCAGAGTGTACAGAGGATTTGAAATTGGAAGTGATCACTATTTAGTCTTGAGCAGGATAAAATTGAATTTTATATTGAAAAGAATAACATGTAAGAAAGTTTTAAAGCGAATAAAAGTTGAGCAGCTCTCAGATGTAAACTGTAGACTAAAATACAGAAATATTATTGAAAAGAAAATGAAAGAGTTTGAGAACAGGAATCAAACCTTGGAGATTCAGTGGCAAACTCTGAAGGAAACATTGATTGATTCTGCCAGAGAGGCATGTGGTGAGGTTGTGTGCAAAGATAAAAAAATCAGAACTCCCTGGTGGACACAGGAAGTTAAAGAGGCAGTGAAGGAAAAGAAGAAAGCATATCAAAAGTTCCTGGCAAATAAGTCAGCTTTTACTCTTACAGAATACAGAGACAAATGTAAGAAAGCTAAACAGTGTGTAAAACTAGCTAAACAAAAGTCATGGGAGGACTTTGGCAAGAATATAGAAAATAAATATCAAGAAGGTGGCAAAATATTCTGGAGGTTGTTGAAGAAGCTTAGGAATGGAGGAAAGAGTGCTGTAAAAGGAATTAGAGATGGTAAAGGTGAAATGAAAACAGGAGAAAAAGATATCCTTGAAGTATGGAGTAATTACTTTGAAAAACTGCTAAATGAAACAAGCAGTGATGACAGCACAGTGATAAAAAACACTGACCAGGCATGCAGTCAGGAATACATATCCATACTTGAAGTAGAAAAAGCCATCAAAGGCTTGAAATGTGGAAAGGCAGCAGGAGTAGATGATATTCGACCAGAAATGCTGAAGTATGGTGGTATAAGAGTCTTACAGTGGCTGCACTGCATAGTTCAAAAAGCCTGGACAGAGGCACGAACTCCCGATGACTGGAGTAGAGCTTTAATAGTACCCATATATAAAAAGGGAAATAAAACTGAATGTGAGAATTACAGAGGTATTTCCCTACTGAGTGTTCCTGGCAAGATCTATGCAAGTATACTTGAGAAACGGTTGAGAAGAATTGTGGAAGAAAAGCTTGGTGAAGAACAAGCTGGATTCAGGCCAAATAGAGGCTGTCAGGATCAGATCTTCACTTTACGACAAATAGTCGAGAAAGCATGGGAATATAACAAAGATCTGTATTTAAGTTTTGTCGATTTGGAAAAGGCATATGACAAGGAGCCAAGAGAGAAGCTATTCAATACGCTGCAGTTATATGGTGTCAATGGGGCATTATATCAAGCAATACTTAGTCTTTATTTGGATTGCAAGTCAGCAGTTAGAATTGAAGGAAGTACAGGAAGATGGTTTAATGTTAAATCTGGTGTGAGACAAGGATGTACATTATCCCCTCTGTTATTCATTATCTATATGGATCACATTATGAAGGAATGTGGTATTAAACCTGATATCAAAATTGGAGATGTTAATGTCAGCTCTTTGCTTTATGCGGATGATGTTATACTTCTAAATAAATCCGCTACAAGTCTGCAAGATTCTCTGACTAAATTGAATAGCTGTTGTAATAGATATGGTATGAAGGTCAGCAATAAAAAGACAAAGACAATGAAAATAGGCAGAATCATTGAAAATGTCAACTGTGTTGTGAATGGAGAACCTGTGGAACAAGTAAAACATTTCAGCTACTTAGGCACAATTTTTACTGAAGATGGTAAACTAAATATAGAAATAGACAACAGAATCAGCAAAGCTGGTATCGTGGGAAGTCAATTGAATAAATTCATATGGAATAAGAAAGAAATTAGTCGGAACACTAAATTAGCTGTATACAAGACTGTGTTCAAACCAATTTTAACTTATGGATCTGAGAGCTGGGTCAGAAGTAAAACACTTGACCAAAGACTAGAGACCGCAGATATGAGAGTCCTGAGAAAGATTAGAGGCGTGAACAGATGGCATCAATGGCAATATCATATTAAAAATGAGGATATTAGGAAAGAACTTGACATTGTCAGCATCCAGGAATGCGTTAGCAGAGCTAATCTCAGATGGTATGGTCACTTAAATAGAATGGGAGAGGAAAGATTAGCAAAACAAGTGTTCTCTGCCAGGTTGGCAGGAAAACGACCCAGAGGAAGACCAAGATATAGGTGGATTGATATGGTACAAAGTGCCTTAGACGATAGAAATATAAGATCTGATAATGTTGGAGTCTTGACAAGTAACAGACTGATTTGGAGGAAAATTGTAGATAGGAAGTTAGTAATGATGTAATTTTTTCATGTAGTACTGTCATATCCTGTACACCCCTTGAGGGTACATGGCAGGAATTTGATGATGATGATGATTAATATACGTCAAGTAACATAAATAATATATGTTAAAGATACCAAGAAATTTTATACTTGGTTTTAATCCTCATCCCAAGTAAGCAAAAACAAAGTTTTGTGCGTGAAGTAGCTCAGACATGAATATATTTCACGTGCAAAACTTTGTTTTGCTTACTTGGGATGAGGATTAAAACCAAGTATAAAATTTCTTGGTTTCTTTAACGTATATTACACCCAAGGTAAAAAACTTTCTACATCTTTCTCTCATCCAGAGATTCATCTCTCATCCATCTTCAGCTCCCACTGAAGAGACCTCAATAAAGGTCGAAACCGGTCTGGGTAGTGGTCCTCCCATTATGCATTGCATTATACAAGCCTGAAAGGGGTGTGCTTTGCATTATGGGATACATACTAAGGCAAGTGATATGAAGTCATTAGCCTCTATATACAAGTAGCTCAGATGTGAATATATTTCACGTACAAAACTTTGTTTTTGCTTACTTGGGATAAGGATTAAAACCAAGTATAAAATTTCTTGGTATCTTTAATGTATATTACACCCAAGGTAAAAAACTTTCTACATATATATATATATATATATATATATATATATATATATATATATATATATAGCATAGTTTTTATGGTAATAAAGCTGCCCATGCTTTCTAACTTAAGGCTAAAATAAATTTTAATTGATTCATTTTTTATATTAAAAACACATACCTGGGTAAGTGTTTTTTGAAGAAAGATATAATGTGATATTTGGTGCCACTTTATCGAGTTGAAAACGCATAATTTGAAAAAATGTTGAGAATCAAGAACAAATGAGTGAGCATTGAAATGTATCTGGAAACATGAATAGAAGCAATAATAAACATGAATCAAAACTATGGATTTTTAAAGAATTAATAAAGAAAATAAACATCAAAAGGGAACATCGAAACTTGCAATGTATACAAAGCCAGTAATTATTTTAATAATGAATATGATCAGATATGCAAAAATTGCAAAACTAAGAGTTTCATGTGAAGCCATAGAATATTTTATTTTGTTCTCACAAATCATTATAAATTTATAAAATGCTTCATTAGTTCTTTTCAAGAAGTAGTAAATTTTTTTTCAATTAAGTAAAAAATTTTTCTTTTTTTCAATTTCAACTACTTTTATGGAGATTTATTTTGTGTGTGCTTTGCAAGTTATTAATAATAATTCATTTTGTTAAATTAGGTAGACCAACCATGTTAGAAATAATTATTTAAATTTCTTTTTTATATACTGTCTTCGATGTTTATACTGTCTTATGTAGCAATTAATTGATTTTATATTCAGTGATTGTAGAATTTCTTCATTTGTTTTTTGGTCCCATTTGGTATCCAGCTGTTTTTCTGAGAAATTTCATTTCTGCTGTTTGGATTCGTTTTTCATCTTTCCTTTTTAAGGTCCATGTTTCTCTTCGTATAGTAAACTTGGTTTTAACAAGACATTATACAGTCTGATTCTAGTGTGTTTTGTAGTAGGGTTGGCTTAAATGAATTACTTTAATTTCTTGATGTTTTGACCTTCATATGAAGGTCATCATCTGGAGTATACACATATGTATACAAAGACATGCTATATTACATTTCAAACAGTATGCTAAAGTGACAATGGTTTCATGAACCATTATTCCACTGGCCTGACCTCTAGTGAAGAAAAAAAAACTACATCAAAGCTGTATCCTATTTATAACATCATTAGAGAATAAATTCATATATATACTTTTAATACAGCAAAATTGATGGTCTAATCAATAATTTCAAGCTAAAATCCTAGATTACTACAGTACTAGTCAATTAACTCTTAGACCAAAAGGTTAAGTTGTTAGAATATGTGCTATCCATATTCTTGGGATTTTTGATAACCATTATTGTTAAGATTACAATAGTTGATAAGAATTTCACAGACCTCTTTAAATTTAAATTTAAAATTGCACTCATACCATGTTTTAATGTGATATAAAACAACAGGTGCCTTTCCAGTCGGTTGTATGTAGAGTACTCAGGGCATGATCAGAAAGGCCAGATTTACCATAGTTATTAAATTTAATGTGTCATTTATGTTCCTTTTTTTTTTTTTTTCGGATAGGAATTGTGCTTCCTGTTTCACTTATATAGGACAAATTACAGGTGCAGTGAATATACTCTAGGGTGAGACAATGGAGGAAATGGATTCTTAGATGAGTTGAATAAGGTCATTAATTTTGCAGGAGGTTGAAAGGTGGCATTAATGTTGTATTTCTGTAGTATTCTGTTTATTTTATCTGATATCCCTTTAATGTATGGAATGGCTACAATTTTATTGTAATCTATTTTATTTTTGGTTTTTAAGTGGAGTCTGGCAAAGAATTCTGTTGATAATATTTTTGCTGTAGTCATTTTCAGGAAGGTATTGCTAGTAACTTTTAATTCATGTTTAGGTGCTTGCTCACTGGAGCAAATTTTTAAAGCCCTGTTTTTTAGTGTGTTAACAACACCTAGTTTTTGTGTTGGGTGGTGGTAAGAGTTTATATGCATATATTAGCCACTATGTATAGGCTTACGGTAAACAGTGAAGGAAACACTGACAGAAGGAAGACGTGTGACAAGAGTATCAAGAAAAGAAAGTGTGTTTTGATTTTCATTTTCAGTTGTGAATTATGTGTTTATGTTGTTTCTTTAGGTGGAAAGGACTGAGGAAAGTGTCTGTCTGGCATCCATGGGATCAGATAACGAAAACATCATCAACGTATCTAAGCCAGACTTTGGGTTTTAAAGTAAAGAATCTAGAGAATCTATTTGCTCAAAAGCTTCTATATAAAAGTTATCAATTGGGAGAATAATGGTGAGCCTATGCCTTCTTTGGCAGATAAAAAGTATTTTGCCACACAAAATAGCCAGAACGTAGTACATGAGTGGCAAAGTGTGTGTGTGTGTGTGTGTGTGTAGGGTAGAGTTTGTCCTGTAAAAGAAGAATTGTCATTGATTGGGACATTTGTGAAATGGGATAGAAATGTCAAAACTGACTAATACATCACTTTTTTCAAGTGTGATGGCCTTAATTTTGTTTACAAAGTGTTTGCGTTTGATACACTTGTCACACGTCTTCCCTCTAGCTGTCTTTCCTTCACTCTTTACCTTAAACCTACACATACTTGCCAATATATACACACTTATATCACCACCAACACAAAATTCAGGTGTCATTAACACACTAAAAAACGAGCAAGCACTTAAAAATGAATTAAACATTATCAGCAATACCTTCCTAAAAAATTATTACACAAAAATCCTCTCAACAAAATTCTTCAAAATAAACTAGATTACAATAAAACTGTATCCATTCCATACATTAAAGCAATATCATTTAAAATGCCACCTTTAAACCTCCTGCAAAATTAAAATTAAAGACCTTATCCAACTCATCCAAGGATTCACTTCCTCCACTGGTTCTCTCTCTCTGTGGTATACCGTATTCATTGCACCTGTAATTTGCCTTATACAGGTGCAACAGGATGCAAAATTCTTATCGCCCCCCCCCCTAAAAAAAGGAACATAAACTGCACATTAAATTTAATAACTATGGTAAATCTGGCTCCTTCTGATCAAGCCCTGAATACTCTACATAGACTTAACTGGAAAAGCACCTGTTGTTTACATAACACCAAAACATGGCATGAGTGTAAATTTAAAGAGATCTGTGAAATTCTTATCAACCATCCCAATCTTAACAATAATCATCATCAAATTCCTGTCATGTACCCTCAAGGTGTGTACAGGATATGATAGTACTAAATGAAAAATTTGCATCATTATTAATTCCTATCTACAATTTTCCTCCAAATCAGTCTGTCACCTGTCAAGACTCCAACATTACCAGATCTTATATTTCTCTCTTCTAAGGCACTTTTTACCATATCAGTCCATCTATATTTTGGTCTTCCTCTCGGTCTTTTTCCTGCCAACCTGGCAGATAATACTTGTTTTGCTAATCATTTCTCTCCCATTCTGTATAAGTGACCATACTACCTGAGATTAGCTCTGCTAACACATTCCTGGATGCTGACAATGTCAAGTTCTTCCTAATATCCTTGGTTTTAATATGATATTGCCATTGATGCCATCTGTTCACGCCTCTAATCTTTCTCAGGACTCTCATATCTGCGGTCTCTAGTCGTTGGTCAAGTGTTTTACTTCTGACCCAGCTCTCAGATCCATAAGTTAAAACTGGCTTGAACACTGTCTTGTATACAGCTAATTTAGTGTTCTGACTAATTTCTTTCTTATTCCATATGAATTTATTCAATTGACTTCCCACCATACCAGCTTTGCTGATTCTGTTGTCTATTTCTATATTTAATTTACCATCTTCAGTAAAAATCGTGCCTAAGTAGCTGAAATGTTTTACTTGTTCCACAGCTTCTCCATTCACAACACAGTTGACATTTTCAATGATTCTGCCTATTTTCATTGTCTTTGTCTTTTTATTGCTGACCGTCATACCATATCTATTACAACAGCTATTCAATTTAGTCAGAGAATCTTGCAGACTTGTAGTGGATTTATTTAGAAGTATAACAAGCATAAAGCAAAGAGCTGACATTAACATCTCCAATTTTGATATCAGGTTTAATACCACATTCCTTCATAATGTGATCCATATAGATAATGAATAACAGAGGGGATAATGTACATCCTTGTCTCACACCAGATTTAACATTAAACCATCTTCCTGTACTTCCTTCAATTCTAACTGCTGACTTACAACTCAAATAAAGACTAAGTAATAAGAATTTGGTCAGCTAAATCCCAAATTGGCAGCTCTTGCTAGTTCATTCAGTATCCAGGTAGATACTTAACAGGGTGCATCACAAGAAAGTGAGGATTGGACATTAGGTCAGAAGCTTTGGTCGGTTCTCTGCATTCCTTTAAAGGCTATTTGGAAGTCTCCTCTCAGTTATACAGCTTTGACCTTTAAGCACCTCTCTTAACAATAATGGGTCTAAAAATTCCAAGAATATGGATGGCACATATTCTACTCACATAACTTTTGGTTTAAGAGTTAATTATAATTAGGACTGTAGTAATTTAGGATCTTAGATATAAATTATTGATTAGGCCACCGATTTTTCTGTATTAACCTTCCTACTGGCTGAGGTAGATGAAATATCCAGCCCACCATAGCATTCTGCATGGATCAAAACTTCATCGGCATTGTACCTTTCATCATGCACCTCCCCCCACTGTTAATCCCTTTACGACTATTTAAAGCCATTCCTGGATTACCTGTTAGTGCCTGACTAACAGTGTGTGTCACCTGTCTTTACACACACTGTTTTACTTGGAATTTTCTTTACTGTCCTAAAATATTTGACTTTTTTGCCTCTAAAATGATTTATTGTGTTTTTTCCCAAAAATTGAAACGAATTTCACATGTGCGAAATTAATCAATCCTGAAATGATCAACGATCAGCCTTTGCAATGAATCTATTTAGTAGTAGCAAATTTGCTGTGTTATAAATTTATTCTTCAAATCACTGCAACAGAACAGTTGCACTGGTTGTTCCAATATAGAAACAACTTTTTTTCGTGAATTTTCAGATGTTTGCATTGAACATATTTATATTTTTAAATAATATTTATTGATATAAATATGACCTTTTGCTTTCTTTCCTAGCAAAATACCGTTATATGGATTATCATATTTCAGTTCTAGAAACAAATTTTTTTTTTTGTTTTGTTTTATGAACAACAAACGATGTTATATTGCATAACTCGGTTTCCGATTGTGAATCTTTTTAGTATCGAAAATTTATATCCAATGATGTTTTAGCTGGGATTCTTTGCCTTTTTTTTTTTTTTTTTTTTTGTAGGATGCACATTACTATAATATCCAACATATAAACACCATAGATATGTTGAAAATATAATATGAAGGATATCATATACAGAATGATTCAAAATTTATGCTCATTTTGAAGATTTGCTAATGCTTATCCCCCCCCCCCCCCATCCTTATCCTCTCCTGGAATTCAATTACATAACCACTCTAAATTTCTACAGGTTCGAAAACGTAATCTATTATTTCATTTGACCGTTTCGACAAAAGAATATTGTTGTACCCTGAAGCTTCTAATTCTGTACTATTTCTTTGCAATCTAAAACCAGCTGTTCTACTGTCTGTTGAAATGATTTAAAATTTTAGAAATACTATGCTATATTTTCACAACATAAAATTGTTTATATGCATACCACACACACAAAAAAAAAAAGATCAGTAGTATTATTTTAGTTTCTTTTTCTTAAAATCTAAATATTTTTACTTCTACTTATGCTTCTAGTTGCTATTTCTGAAGTAATCTACATCTTAGAAATACTTGTAGTAATCCTCTTAGCTGAAGGGAAAGGTAAAGGCTTAGATTACTCTCAGTGCTATTGAGGAAGAAAATTGAGAACGCCTAGCTAGAAGGGACACTAAAGTTCCTCAAGCTATAGTGTCGAAAACGAAACACGACAAGAATGTCGTGTTTCGTTTTCAATTGTTGATTAGTAGACATCCTAACATAGAAAAAAAATACAGACATTTCTTTTACAGGCTGATGCAGCATTTATGCAGAAATAAGTTCTTAATTTATAATGTTCAGTTCATTTTTATTATCGAAAAATTATAAATTATTTCATATAATTATCTTGAAAAAGAGGACTTGAATTATTTTAAAAGAAAAGGAGCATATACTTCACATAATCTTATTTTTTGGGAAGGGCAGGAAGGTTATATTGAAGACTTATTCAATTTGCAGATATTTCAGAGAATTTATTTTATAAATCGTTCGCAACACAACTGTTATCAACGTAAATCACTTGGGGAACATGCCCATTCATTTTAGTGTAAATAGTAGCAAAAGTTTAGCTACTTCAACAAAGCCACGTATCTAAACTAGAAGAAAATGTCGTTATATCTGCTGATGTTAGAACTCTTACATAAATAATTTTTCTGGCATGAATTATCTATCAGCTATAATGTAATCAATCTACAGAGTTTTGCCCTCTTGTATTCTACCATCTTATGTGCAGTGATTTCTTCTTTGTACTACAAGAAAAAAAATCAGATACCACAAGAAAAATATGGAGTATTTTCTTTTTTTCATTGGGTGAATTTACAATGTTCTCACTTTGTGTTTTGAAAAGAAAGTACAAATGATTTTTTTTTCTTACTATTTTTGCGATTATAACATCTGATACAATTACAAGAGTGGCATTTTACCATTTTCCTCCCACACGAGAAAAAGAAATATGACGATAATATTGTTGATTTTGTCGAACTTTTGTAATGGAAATTTTTAGTACAAAACTTCGTAATTTATATATATATATATATATATATAAAAGCAATTATAAAATTGGAGCATAATATCTGAAATAGCAGAAAATATATACATATCAATTTAAATCATAACCATTAATTTTATTTTGTAATGACCAGTTATACAGGGAAACCAAGAAGGTGAGAGTGCAAAGAACAGTAGATTACAATATAAAGAAAAAAATTTAGTGATATGTTTAAAGAATTTCGTTATTCTCTATAAAGCAAAGTTGCTCAAGCAGGTCCTTCAGGAAATCTGTGAAGTATTTTTCGAATCATGATTTTGAACAAAAATATAACATAATCTCGAACGTCGGCAGCCTGTTTTTTTAAATAATATTTCAAATAATTATCGTGAATTAATTTCTTCAAGAAAAAAGAAAATGTTTTGTGGAGTAAGTGACTAGAAAAAATTAGCAAAAAAATTAAAAATTAAATTGTTTCTGTAAGGAACGCAATATTTAAGTGAAGAAATTAGGCAAGGATCTTTATTTTGTCCAGGCATTAAAATTGTATTGTATAATAAAAAGAGAAAATAAAAATAATTTCTATATTTTTAGTTTGTCCAATATAACTAAAATTCAGTTATCCAGCATAGATCAAGGAACTGCATTTCTTGTTATAGGTAACTGAGTCACAGCTATGAGCCTGAGATAATCTGATTAAGTGCTTTCTTCAGCATGAGGGATTATCCCACCATCTAATGGACATGCTGACTGAATTGCACTTATCCATGCTCTTTCAACAGATAGCATGCATCGTTTCCAGATTTAGCTGGACGTCTATAGATGTCCTAGCCGGTTGGAAGGTTAAATTATTTATAATGAGGTCGTATGTTATTTCTTTTTGTTATATCAATTGCTTTAATATCATTTTTGTTCTAACAAAAAGAAATAACATACAAGGATATAAGAATAAAAGAACATATGTTACCTTCTGAACTCTGCTACTAGTATGTTCTTTCTTGTGGTTATATCAGTTTACTTTAATATCATTTTTGTCTAGGTGTTTATCAGAACTTTCCAGACCCCCCTCCCTTGTATATGAATTTGTTCTCTCATGATGTTATAAATAGGACATAGCTTTGTAGTTTTTCTTTTTTTCACTAGAGGTCAGGCCAGTAGAATAACAGTTGATCGATTCATTGTCACTCTGGCACACTGTTTGAAATATAATATAGCATGTCTTTATATATGTGTGCATGTGTGGATGACCCTAATACGAAGGTTCACACATTGGGAAATTAACGTAATCATTCCTAACACGGTTGTAGTCTTCTCCATAATTTACCAAAATGAATGCTGATCAGTGTGTAACACTAAAAGAAAGGATCCTTAATAATGATGATGACTGTGTGCATAAAGCTTTCTGGAATGAGAGTGTCATGTACAGCACGACCATAGAATGTTTTTTTACCTTTTTTTCACTTTGGTGCTATAAATATGGTATGATCTTGTTATGTTGCATGTTATATGAAAAACTGAAGAATTGTTCTTTCTCTGTAATTGGGAACAAAAACAAGTCTCAAAATAATACATAAATAGCAGAGAGTAGGTCAAAATTTTATGGGTGTGAAAATATACACTCGGTGTATACTTCTGTTTATTGTCATCATCAAATTTCTGATATGATCCCTCAGTGTACAGTATAATTATGCTGTTCACCCCCCCCTCGCAAGAGTACTACATGAAAGGGTTACATGATTACTAACTTCCTATCAACAATTTTCCTCCAAATAAGTCTATTATCTGTCAAGATTCCAATATTATCTAATCTTATATTTTTGTCTTTTAAAGTGCTTTTTACTGTATCAATTCATCCATTAGGATGGTCTGAAAAGTTCTCGGCCTCGACCATACATAGCAACACTATTCTCAAGATTTTTCTTTTTCTAAGTTGATACATCGTCATAAGCATCTATGTGAAATTGCAAGTCATTCTATCAAGTAGTTTGTTTTATACAGCTGTCTGAAGTAAAAGTGTTGTCTGTATCTCTTGAAATGGATAAAATTGAGTATATCATGCGGTTATAAAATTCTTTGTAAAAGAAGGTTTAATGCCAAAAGAAATTCGTTTGAAGTTCGTAAAAGTTTATGGGCACTCTTCTCCTTCATTTTCGACAATTAAGAAATAGGCTGCCAAGTTTAAACTTAGCTGTAGCAGCCTTGAAGATGATTCACGTGAAGGATATCCAAAAAAGTGTAACAACACTAGAAATCATTGATCAAGTGCATGATATAGTATTGGATGACTGGTGAGTCAAAGTGTGAGAAATTGCTGAGACTATAGGTATTTCAAAAGAATGTGTAGGATATATGTTGCATGAAGAATTGCAAATGAAAAAGCTTTGCGCAAGATTGGTGCTCACGGCAGATTAAAAACGTACTCGCATGAAAATCTCTGAATAGTTCTTGGAATGTTTTAACAAGAACAAAACTGATTTTGTGTGTCAATTTATTATTATGGATGAGACTTGGATTCACCATTACATGCTAGAATCCAAACATCAGTCAAAACAGTGGACAGAAGCCAGTTGTACAGTGCCAAAGAAGACAAAGTCTGTTCCATTAGCAGGAAAGGTTATGCCATCAGTGTTTTGGGATGCTAAAGGCATTTTGTTTATTAATTATCTTGAAAAGGGTAAAACAGTAACCAGGGAATATTATTCAGATCTTTTAATCAGACTAGACGAAAAAATTCGTGAGAAAAGAACTGGTTTGCAGAAGAAAAAAATCATCTTTCATCAGGACAATGCACCTGCCCACAAAGGTGTTTTGGCAATGGGAAAATTAAGAGATCTGCACTAAGAATTGTTGGGACACCCATCCTATTCCCCAGATTTGGCTCCCTCTGACTTCTGTCTCTTCCTCGCTGGTCAGCATTTTCTTCAAATCAAGAATGGGATAATGGAACTGGAGCATCGCTGGAATAAATGTATTAGTCTTAAGGGAGATTATTGAAAAATAAAAATCATTTTGAAATTATGAATTTGTTTTTTCATTGTTAAGCCGAGAACTTTTCAGGCCACCCTCATATAAGCAATATGTAATTTTTATACTGTTTTTATAACTTTTACGTTTAGTGTGAAAGGTGTTATTTGCTTGAATACACAGAGAAATAGCAAATACGGTTTAAAAATACATTAATTCAGAATGTCATATAATGATGATTTGTTGATTTTTTTATGCTAAGTAATTATTCTTCATTAATAATCAATGTATTGAAATTTATTGAAATTAACATCTGTATTTAATTTTTAATGGCTTGTGAAAAAAAATTATATAGGGACAGGCTGCCCCCACGACCTGCTGGACAACGAACAGAACCTGATAATACTTCAGGGGTAAGATTATTTTCAAAATTCTTCATTTTTGGTTATTTTAAAAATTCATCATCATCATCATCATCAAATTCCTGACATGTACCCTCAAGGGGTGTACAGGATATGATAGTACTACATGAAAAATTTACATCACTACTAACTTCCTATCTACAATTTTCCTCCAAATCAAATTGATACTTGTCAAGACTCCAACATTATCAGATCTCACATTTCTATTATCTAAGGCACTTTGTACTGTATCAATCCACCTATATCTTGGTCTTCCTCTGGTTCGTTTTCCTGCCCACCTGGCAGAGAACACTTGTTTTGCTAATCTTTTCTCGCCCATTGTGTTAAAGTGACCATACCACCTGAGATTAGCTCTGCTAATGCATTCCTGGATGCTGACAATGTCTAGTTCTTTCCTAATATCCTCGTTTTTAATATGATATTGCCATTGATGCCATCTGTTTATGCCTCTAATCTTTCTCGAGACTCTCATATCAGCGGTCTCTAGTCTTTGGTCAAGTGTTTTACTTCTAACCCAGCTCTCAGATCCATAAGTTAAAACTGGTTTGAACAGTGTCTTGTATACAGCTAATTTTGTTCTGACTAATTTCTCTCTTATTCCATATGAATTAATTCAATTGATTCCAACCATACCAACTTTGTTGATTCTGTTGTTCATTTCCATATTTAATTTACCATCTTCACTAAAAATCGTGCCTAAGTAGCTGAAATGTTTTACTTGTTCCACAGGTTCTCCATTCACAATGCAGTTGATATTTTCAGCAATTCTACCTATTTTCATTGTCTTTGTCTTTTTATTGCTGACCATCATACCATATCTATTACAACAGTTATTCAATTTAGTCAGGGAATCTTGCAAACTTGTAGCGGATTTATTTAGAAGTATAACATTGTCCACATAAAGCAAAGAGCTGACATTAACATATCCAATTATATCTGATGTCATGTTTAATACCACTTTCCTTCATAATGTGATCCATATAGATAATGAATAACAGAGGGGATAATGTACATCCTTGTCTTACACCAGATTTAACGTTAAATGATCTTCCTGTACTTCCTTCAATTCTAACTGCTGGCTTGCAACTCAAATAAAGACTAAGTGTTGTTTGATATAATGCCCAATTGACACCATATAACTGTAGCCTATTGAATAGCTTCTCTCTTGGCACCTTGTCTATGCCTTTTCCAGATCGACAAAACTTAAATAGAGATCTTTGTTATATTCCCATGCTTTGTCAACTATTTGTCGTAAAGTGAAGATCTTATGCTGACAGTTTCTATTTGGCCTGAATCCAGTTTGTTCTTCACCAAGCTTTTCTTCCATAATTCTTCTCAACTGTTTCTCAAGTATACTGGCATAAATCTTGCCAGAAAAACTCAATAGGGAAATACCTCTGTAATTCTCACATGCAGTTTTATTTCCCTTTTTTATATATGGGTATTATGAGAGCTCTACTCCAATCATTGGGAATTCGTCCCTCTGTCCAGGCTTTCTGAACTAAGCAGTGCAGCCACTGTAAGACTCTTATACCACCATACTTCAACATTTCTGGTCAAATATCATCTACATTTCATTTGCTGCCTTTCCACATTTCAAGGCTTTGATGGCTTTTTCTTACTTCAAGTATGGATATGTTTCCATTTAGGAATTTTTCGAAGTAATTATTCCATACTTCAAGGATATCTTTTTCTCCTGTTTTCATGTCACCTTTATCATCTCTGACTCCTTTTACAGCAAGCTTTCCTCCATTTCTAAGCTCCTTCAACATCCTCCAGCACATCTTGCCACCTTCTTGATATTTATTTTCTATGTTCTTGTCAAAGTACTCCCATGACTTGTGTTTAGCTAGTTTTACACAGTGTTTAGCTTTCTTACATTTGTCTGTGTATTCTCTAAGAGCACAAGCTGACTTATTTGCCAGTAACTTTTGATATAC
Source organism: Typopeltis vanoorti (assembly GCF_054136105.1). Taxonomy (NCBI): domain Eukaryota; kingdom Metazoa; phylum Arthropoda; class Arachnida; order Uropygi; family Thelyphonidae; genus Typopeltis; species Typopeltis vanoorti. The sequence continues at coordinate 53,855,215 of NC_143568.1, read as the reverse complement.
TTTCTTATTTTCCTTCACTGCCTCTTTAACTTCCTGTGTCCACCATGGAGTTCTGATTTTTCTATCCTTGCAGACAACCTCACCACATGCCTCTCTGGATGAATTAATCAGGGTTTTCTTCAAGGCTTGCCACTAATCCCCAAGGTTTGGTTCCTGTTCTCAAACTCTTTAATTTTTTTTTCAATAATCTTTGTGTATTTTAGTCTACAGTTCACATCTGAGAGCTGCTCAACTTTTATTCGCTTTAAAACTTTCTTACATGTTATTCTTTTCAATATGAAATTCAATTTTATCTTGCTCAAGACTAGAGTGTACAGAGGATTTGAAATTGGAAGTGATCACTATTTCAAATCCTCTGTACACTCTGGTCTCCTGCACCAGGTAGAAAACATCACTATCAATAATAACATAGTCAATGAGACTTTTCTTATTCCTTGCCTCTTCTCTCTATGTGAATTTGTGCACATTTTTATGTTGTAACATGGTGTTAGTAATAACTAGTCCATGTCCTGAGCAGAAATCCAACAGGTATTTGCTATTATTATTAGCTTTGCTCTTTTCTTCAAATTTTTCCAAAATAGTTTTGTATGTCTCACAATCATTTCCTACTCTGCTATTTAGATCCCCAAGAAGGACCAACTTTTCCTTTTTCATTGTGTCAGTTGCTTTCTCTAAAGCATCAAAAAATTCCTTCACTACCTTAGTAGAACCTTCTGTGGGACCATAGGCACAAATAACTCTCATTGTCCAATTCCCAGTTCTGATATTTGCCCACATCACTCTACTTGAGACTGCCTGCCATTCAAGAAGATTAGCCTCGTATTTAGTGTTGAATACTATGGCTACCCCTTCTTTTCCTTGATTGTCATTGCCTGAATATAACATTTTGTATTTATTGCTCAGAAAGATCTTACCAGTTTTGTCTTTTTTGTTTCAATCATACCTATTATGCCGATCTGGTACTTATCTAAATCATCAGCTAGCTCCATTTCTTTGACATTCAGGCTTTTTATGTTGATAGTACCGATCTTTAACTCTGGTGATATTGAGTTGGGGTGTACTTTCAGATTTTTTCCAGTAGCTGACTTTTTGCTGTTCGCCCAGGTTCTCTGGTGAAAAAAAGGGGTCCTTGTTTACTCGGGCGACACCCTAGCCGGCATGAAATTTTGTCATGTTGTACCATCATTTTGTATACTAGTTTAAGCCAATAAAAATACAGTTTGGTCGGCTAAATCTTAAATTGCCAGCCCATTCTTGTTTGTTCAGTATCCAGATACCCAACATAGTGCGCCATGAGAAAGTGAGGATTGGACATTAGGTCAGAAACCGTCGGTTCTCTGCATTCCTTTAAAGGCTATGTGGAGGTCTCCTCTCAATTATACAGCTTTGACCCTTAAGCACCCCAAGTTTAAAAATTAGACTAGCTTAATGTTTGTTTTACAGTTAAGTTTGGTTAAATGATTTCAAAGTAAGTTATAAACATTTCTTGATCTGACCCTTTTACCAATTCATTCCTTTTACCAATTCATTTCTCAAGTGAAATGAACCAGTTTGCATTGATCATGTAAACCGGCATCTATAATTCAATTATTTTCTTCTGATTTATCATACAAATACCTGCTATTCCTATACATATACCTGCTTATGAGATCATTCAGTACTTGCTTTGGATTAAGATTACTATTACCACTGTTGAATGTGATATATATGCAGGTGACTGTTAATTTTTAGGGAAAGACAACATATACTATTATATTATTAAAAAAAATTTAATTAACACTTCCTTTATTTTGGTAATGTTACATTACTATCTTCAGGGAACATAAAAAAATAATGATATGTGCACGCAGGCACTGACACTGAACAAATATGGCTGAACAACTCAAGTCGTTTCTAGAGTCCTAAAAAGTGCCACCTAGTGGGCTAAATTAGGTAGTAGTCTTGGCTGATGTTCTAAGAATGCAAGCTTCCCATATTTGGGGCAATCTCATGCATCCAAATTTGTTCAGGTTTGGGGAGTTTTTTTAGAGCTGAGGCTGATTCTAAGAATAATTTCTCATATTTATACTTGCTGTGGTATAGTAAGATGACTTTCTTCCAGCATATTTTATAGCAGGTGTCCAAAGCATGGTCAGCAAGTCCTGAGTGGCTGTATTGGTGGAAACGGATATAATCCTTATGTTCAGATAACCTAATATTGGCTTTCCTTCCTGTTTGGCTGTAATAAGACAGTTTGCAACTACAAGGGACCTGATATACTCCAGGCAGGTCAAGGGGAAGTGGTTGGTCCTTGTGGGGAGCAGATAAGAGATTCCAGTTTTTTATATGGTTTGTAACAAGTTGTCAAGTCATATTTTTTTTAGGATTTTTGTTAGCTTTTCAGAAGGATCTCAAATATAAGGAATGATAGATTTAGAGTAGTCCCTGTTATGGAGGGGGAGGTTAATTGGTTTAATATTTTTTGCATTTTATGGGGATTGTAGCCATTGACTACAAAGGTGTTAAGAATATGGTTAAGTTCAGTAGTAAGGTCATTGTTATCTGAACTGATTAATTTTGCCATGTTATATAGGGTTTTTATAATCCCATATTGTTGGGAGGGGGGCAGTTGATTGCTAGTGAATGTATCTGTTTGTGTAGGTTTTCTGTAAACAGAGAAAGCCAGGGATCCATCAAGCTGGCATGTAATCAGAGTATCTAGGAAAGGGAGATTGTTATTGCTTTCTTTTTCCAAGGTAAGCTGGATCCTGGGGTGTTGATTGTTTAAGTGTGATAACAAGTTGTGGAGTGTGTCCAAGCCATGCAGCCAAATAGCAAATACATCATCTACATAGCATACCCAAATAGTAGGTTTAAGTGGAGCCGAGTTTAAGGCTTTTTCTTCAAAGGACTCCATAAAGAAACTGTCTTATTACGGCTAAACAGGCAGGACAGCTAATATCAGGATATCTGAACATAAGAATTATATCCATTTCCACCAATACAGCCACTCAGGACTTGCTGACCATGCTTTGGACATCCGCCATAAAATATGCTGGAAGAAAGCCACCTTACTACACCGCAGCAAGTATAAATATGTGAGATTATTCCTAGAATCAGCCTCAGCTCTAAAAAAAAAAAAAAAAAAAAAAAAAAAAAATCTCAACAAATTTGGATGCATGAGACTGCCCCAAATATGGGAAGCTTGCATTCTTAGAATATCAGCCCAACAGTCAAGGCTACTACCCAATTTAGCCCACTAGGTGGCACCTTTTAGGACTCTAGGACAGACTTCAGTTGTTGCCTTCAGCCATATTTGTTCAGTGTTAGTGCCTGCATGCACATATCATTATTTTTTTATGTACCCTGAAGATGGTAATGTAACATTACCAAAATATAGGAAGTATTAATTAAAGTTTTTTAATTAATATAATAGTATACGTTGTCTTTCCCTAAAAATTAACAGTTATGTATCACCAGCATATAAGTTTATCTACAAGAAATATATGCAGGTGGATATAAGTGAACAATAAGTGCAATATATGTATCATTTGTTGAAATGAATTTTTGCATCCAATAATAGGCAAATCAGAACAGATATTGATATATTACGTGAACCATAGTTGATTTTATATATTCATGAAACTTTGCCTATAGTTCACTCACAAGGGTGATGCACCATTTGTCATTTGATAGAAAGATCTGGGTTAGAATCCCATTTAGCATATAAGGAACTTTTACAGATGTTTTCAGTTGAAGGTAAGCTAGTCTCATACAAAGATCATATAGCTTACTTTCAGATGGGTTTCTCATTTTGCAAAACATATTCCAGAGTATACATATACACACACAGTTACAGACATAATATACGAGTTTCATAGCTTTAGTTACTTTGGCTGTAATTCCAGCTATTGTTAATACTTGGACAACCACAATTATTATTATTACATGATACCTCCAGACAGTCCAAAGACTCATCGAGGGAGGGCACCTACTCTGCAACTCTCCATCTCCACCAATTACAATGAACTGCAACTACACCTACCCACCACCATCACCACCACCACCACTAATATTTTTCACAGACAGTCACAAACATCCATGCCCATGGCAGAATTCAAACCTGCAGGATGGAGAGCAGATATGCTAACCACTCAACCAACTATGTCGGCAATTTTTGTAGCTGCTTGTTTCTAAAGTGCACAAATGATTTGTGAAAAATTTCTGTATTTTATTATATTTGTTGTACTATGGAAGGTTTCATAGCTGATATATTGTTTTCTGTTATTTAAGATTTGAACCAATAATTTGCAATGCCTCTAATGCCATATCTAGACATTTTCAAAAGGAGTAAGTCATGGTGTTGGAGAATTTTATGTGGCTGTTGGGAAGCTGAAGAAATAAGTGAAAGAATTGGGATAGTGAACTTAAATGTGTGCAAAAATTCAGTAGGTTATAGACTACAACTTTTTGAGATTTCAGAATATTCTAAGACTGCTAAAATCTACAAACTTCTGTAAGTCCTAACAGAGTTCATGACAGTCTATGGTAACACTTCATTGCTGTCTGTTGGTATTGCAGAGTAGACACATATTAAATTTTGTAATTAAATGCTTTTTTTGGAAATATCCAAACACAATTTGGAAATATCCAAACTTTGTTTGCACACACTTTATCCAAGTGTGTGCAAACAAAGTTTGTGCCTGAAAGTATCTTCAGGATTGGGGTAAAGTGGTACAACACTGGGCAACTCCTTGCAAAGGTGGAGCAAGATACCAACACTCCTATCTCAGTATCTCCCATAATGCAAAACACATCTCCTTGCGGATATGTATATTGTTATGCATTAAAGGAAGGGCCACTACCCAGACTAGTTTCGACCTTTATTGAGGTCTCTTCAGTTGGAGCCATGCCCAAGTGGAAATACCAGGCAAAAGCATTAGCAAGGTCATCTCCTCCTATAGGAGCTGCCAAACAGTGTGCCACCTTTTTATTAAATTACTCTGGATTTAGAGAAAGATGTTGTTGAAAGTTTATTTTTCAAATTTTGCACACACTTGGAAAGTTTGCGCCTGCACACACTTGGATAAAGGATTAAACTAAATTTATTATGGTCTGACCAAATGAAAAATAAACTTTCAACATCTTTCTCTAAATCCAGAGTAATTTAATAAAAAGGTGGCACACCGTTTGGCAGCTCCTATAGGAGGAGATGACCTTGCTAATGCTTTTGCCTGGTATCTCCACTTGGGCCTGGCTCCCACTGAAGAGACCTCAATAAAGGTCAAAACTAGTCTGGGTAGTGGCCCTTCCTTTAATGCATAACAATATACATATCTGCAAGTATATGTATATTGCATTATGTGTTTTGCATTATGGGAGATACTGAGATAGGAGTGTTGGTAGCTTGCTCCACATTTGCAAGGAGTTGCCCAGTGTTGTACCACTTTACCCCAGTCCTGAAGATACTTTCAGGTGCAAACTTTGTTTGCACACACTTGGATAAAGGATTAAACTAAATTTATTATAGTCTGACCAAGTGAAAAATAAACTTTCAATATCCAAACACAGTTCGCATATTAATTTGAATGAAACAACATATTTTTTTATATACATATACTGCTTTCATTTTGTGAACTGTGAACAGCATATCAAGTTCATTTTGCTTCATGGAAGATGAATATTCATGCAGTTAAGAAAGAATATGCTTGTAAGGAAACAGGTATAAAATCGCTGAAATCTGTTTGAATGGTATAGCAATAGTAATATATTAGTTTAATTCTTAGTGAAAGTCAATTTTAGATTATTCATTTCTCTTACTTATTTTTAAGTAAGAGAAACAACCTATACCTAGCTATAGGTTGGAGAGATCAGTGGCTGACTCCTTATTTTCTTACTATACAGTAAGCATACATACCATAAGATAAAGCTTAAACTCAGCTTTGGGCTTTGGTTACTATTAACTTTATATGGCTTGTTGTTTTTGTTCCTGACAGTACTGTAATTACAGATTTTTTGACAAAGCTGAAGTTGAAATAAACAGGTTAGTATATCTGATAGGATGCTGTTATAGGCCAAGGAATGCAGAGAATACTTACTGTGAAATGGTTAGGCAAAATAGTTGGGCATGTAAAAAAAGATGATCCTGATGGGAGACTTCAATTACAGGAATAGGAATATAGAATGGAAGAAGGAGATAGTGTATGGGAACAAGGAGAGTGAGTTTATAGAATTTCTAAGAGTTAAGTATCTTAAGCAGCATGTGATTGAACCAACTAGAGGTTTTAATCCTTTCTTTTAGTGTTATATGGTGATCAGCATTCATTTTAGACAAATTATGGACTCTACAACCATGTTAGAAATAATTATTTTAATTTCCCGACGATGGAGTATACACACACACACACATATATATATATATTTACACAGACCTGACCTATATAGGAGAAACAGGACACACAATTCCTATCAGAAAAAAGGAACATAAACAACACATTAAATATAATAATTATGGTAAAGCTGGCCTTTCTGATCATGCCCTGAACACTTGACATAGAATTGACTGGAAAAGCACCTGTTGTTTACATCACGCCAAAACATGATATGAACGTAAATTTAAGGAGGCTTGTGAAATTCTTATCAGGAACCCTAATCTTAACAATAATGATGGTCTAAAAATCCCAAGAATATGGGAGGCACATATTCTACCCACTTAACCTTTCTCCCTAAGAGTTAATTATAAATAGGACCATAGGTAATCCAGGATTTTAAATCTAATATAACAATTGTCATGTTAAATTAGGACATCATTTTTACTGTAATAAAACTATCTATATGAAAGAATGTTTCTCTGATGTTGTCTTAAATAGAATATAGCTTTGATGTACTTATTTTATTTCATTTCATTTATTTATTCTAATTTTATTTTCACTAGAGGTCAGGCCATTAGAATAAAAATTGATCAAATCATTGTCTCTTTAGCATACTTTGTGAAATGTAATATAGCTTGCCTCTGTGTGTGTGTGTGTGTGTGTGTGTGTGTGTGTGTGTGTGTGTGTGTGTGTGTGTGTGTGTGTGTGTGTGTGTGTGTGTGTGCGCGCGCGCGCTCCAGATGATGACCTTAATATGAAGGTTGAAACATCAGGAAATTAAAATAATTATTTCTGACACAGTTGTAGAGTCCATAATTTGTCTAAAATGAAAATAGAGGTTTTAATGTTTTGGATCTTGGTGATAACTTCACAAGATATAATAGTCAATAAAGTTTTGACACTGCTGCCAATTGGTTAGAATGATCATGAGGTACTTGTTTTACATGGAGAATTATCAGTGAATGGAATGCATTACCAAAATGTGTTGTTATTGCAAGGAGAGTTAAGGATTTTAAGATTCTATATGATAAATATGTTGTTAGTAGAATGAACCTCCCACGATGAGTCTGCCAACTCCATGAAGAGGGTGTAATAATAATACTGACCAAAATACCTTTAATATTCATGAAAGGAAAGATGATTGCCATATTTCTCAAAAACTTTCAAATTAATTACTTTAAGGATTTTTTAATACATTATACATCTTTATATTCCTTTTTATTCGTAAAGTAAAAAAAAGTATTATATACTCTATATTTCTGATGCTTAACTTTTCATATTATTTTTAATCATATGATATGTTCATCTCCATTATAAATTCAGTACAGAAGACACATACAGTAGCGAACTCCACTGTAACAAAATAGTGTTCTATAATAAACTATAGAAAATTGTAGCTTAAGTTCCATAGAATTCATGCTGTTTTAAGCTTGTCATTATAGTATGTTATTACCAGCAATCATTTGCAATTCGGTTGCTGCTGGAAACTCAAAATCTTTACAGTAGCAAATTGAATTTCCTAGCAAATGGCATCATTATCCATGTTCAGAAGTTTTCATTCACTGAACATATATGCATATAATTCTAACTTATTCTACCTCAAAAAACAGCAGACAGCTCTGCATAATGCTTACACTAATTGGCTGCTGAAAACCATGAGCTCAAAAATACCGCACTGTTAAGAATGATTAATATTACTATTCAACCTTTACAGTGAAACTATAATGAAAAGATCTCTAGAAATGTGGAATGGAGGAATTAAATTAGGTGGCCGAATAATCACTAATTAATCACTAATAATCACACATATGTAGAAGGGAAGGCAACTGCCTGGAAAAAATAATCATTCGGGGTAAACAGTGTGGGAAAAGAAAAAGAGAAAAATCCCCCAACAGGTGGATTGACCAAATATCAAGAATCACTGGACTTAAATTAGAACAAGCAATAAGAGAAGCACAGGGGAGAAAGAAATGGCAAAGCATTATCAAGAAGGTCACGAGTCCTCAGACATAAGGAGATCTGAGAGAGAGACTAATGCTGTGGGAAGTTCTGCAGAACTTCCCACACCATGGTATGTATTTTATTTTAAAAAATCAAAATTTGTCTTTGTTTTTGACTACTGTGCTGACCAAAGCTAAATTAGATACATGTTGTGAATTAACTGTAATGGCATAGATGAAACAATTTTGTTGGCTATAGCAGAATGAGGAAAAATTATAGATTTGGGAAGGATGCCAAGGTAAACCAGCATACAATAACATACAGAATTTTTACTGCCATAGTTTTACAGTGTATACCAATACTTGAAAACTAAGAAGAAAAAGCTAAGAAATACCAACATAATCCACTGAAGAGGAATAAATTTGGGAGAAAACTGTAACTGAGCTCTTACTACTACAATTTCTGGTCATTTTCAAAGGAAAATGACTGGAAATTGTATATTGATGACAGAATGCCAAGGTCCTGGGTAAGTTCCTTGGTGTAAGATTCACTAAACAACAGCATTAAAAGGTACAAATTCGAACAATATTGGGAGACATAGAAAAAGAGAAATATGAAATTATAAAAATGAAAATGAAATAACGTTCAAATTTCAAAATGTCACAATATTTTCAATTAATGTCACTTACCTTAAATCTTCATATTGAACTATATGTGCAGTCTGTAGCATAAAATCAAAAATTACACTTTTTTAATTAACTCGTATACATTTTTTTACATGAGGTTTCACTGTCTATAGTTGAGAGCATCTTCAGGAAGTTAATTAACATAAGCAAAAAAAAAAAAGAAAAAAGTTTCCCAACAGCCACTATTTCTATAAATTGAAAAAGACTGGAATTATAGTTTAATTATGTGTATCATTCGGCATATTATGTGCAATATGTATATTGTTGTGTCAACTCTGTATGTGACTGCTGGCATAGAAGAGTTCTTGAGTGTTACACTTATTAATTAATGACTTCCAAATGTCATGAAGGATCAGTCCTTGGTTTTGATTTAATGTGCATACCATTATGAGCAAATGAGCAAATTGAGCAAATGACCTCAGATGACTCCTTGAACAATCTGTATGGAGGAAGCTTGCCAGTTTACTATGCGATGTTTTGTGAGGATCACTTTTCTATCTAAAGGTTATAATTCCCACAATATCAAAAAATAATGAATCATTCTCCCAATCCATGACTTTCTCTTCAGAAAGATTTTAGAAGTGCTATCACTATCCCCTATGTTTGAGGCACATCACAAAAAAATATCCAGAATCTTAAAGAAATACAATCTTTACACCACTTTCAATCCCCACTTAAAAGTAGCTACCCTTATCCACTCCACTAAAGACAAATTCCCTTCCCTCTCATTGCCAGGTCTATATAGAGTTCCTTGTTCCGGTAAGTTGGCCTACTATGGACAGACAGGAAGATCAGCTACCATCCAAATGGAAGAACATAAAAAAAAAACATCTGCAAGCATAATCTTTTGACTATGGTCATTCTGACCTTGCAGACTGTTCTTTGGATACAGCTCACAGAATTAATTGGAAAAAGACCATCATCTTCCATCACAGTAAATTTAGAGGGGAAAGACTGTTTTTAGAATCTGCCTCTGCTCTTAAAAATCAGCATAATTGAAATAAACATAGTTGCATAAAACTTCCCAAAAAATGGAAACACTAATACTTCAAAATCCCAGTTTACATCCTAGGCACCAACAGGTGGCCTAGGATATAAACTGGGTTCATGTGTTTCAATTAGTTTTGTGCTACGTGTGTGTCGGAAGTCTAATTTTGTACTGCCTGATGATGTCTATGTAACTGAGATGAAATATTGAAAGCATTAATTACCATTTTTAGTAATTTCCTAGTGCTGCTGCACTCCAATAAACTTTTATCATGACCTGTGAAAATTTCAGCTTCCTCTTTCTGTTGTCTATCATTATGAACTAAACTTACACTTTTTTTTTTATACAGTTTTATCAATTAGAGTTTGAACTGCTTGGATTAGTTCTTTTTTTTTCATGAAACACCTGGACTGGTATATATCCATATATGGAACCATCATCAAATTCCTGACATGCACCCTCAAGGGGTGTAGAGGATATGATAGTACTATATTATTTAGTAATGATGAAAAATTTACATCATTACTAACTTCCTATCTACAATTTTCCTCCAAATCAGTCTGTTACTTGTCAATTTCCAACATTATCAGATCTTATATTTCTATTGTCTAAGACACTTTGTACCATATCAATCCACCTATATCTTGGTCTTCCTCTGGGTTGTTTTCCTGACAACCTAGCGAGAGCACTTATTTTGCTAATCTTTCCTCGCCCATTCTGTTTAAGTGACCATACCACCTGAGATTAGCTCTGCTAACGCATCCCTGGATGCTGACAATGTCAAGTTCTTTTCTAATATCCTCGTTTTTAATATGATATTGCCATTGATGCCATCTGTTCACGCCTCTAATCTTTCTCAGGACTCTCATATCTGTGGTCTCTAGTCTTTGGTCAAGTGTTTTACTTCTGACCCAGCTCTCAGATCTACAAGTTAAAATTGGTTTGAACACTGTCTTGTATACAGTAATTTAGTGTTCCAACTAATTTCTCTCTTATTCCATATGAATTTATTCAGTTGACTTCCTACCATACCAGCTTTGTTGATTCTGTTGTCTATTTCCATATTTAATTTACCATCTTCACTAAAAATCGTGCCTAAGTAGCTGAAACGTTTTACTTGTTCCACAGGCTCCCCGTTCACAACACAGTTGGTATTTTCAACAATTCTACCTATTTTCATTGTCTTTGTCTTTTTAATGCTGACCTTCATACCATATCTATTACAATAGTTATTCAATTTAGTCAGGGAATCTTGCAAACTTGTAGCAGATTTATTTAGAAGTATAACATCGTCTGCATAAAGCAAAGTGCTGACATTAACATCTCCAATTCTGATATCGTGTTTAATACCACTTTCCTTCATAATGTGATCCATATAGATAATGAATAACAGAGGGGATAATGTACATCCTTGTCTCACACCAGAATTAACATTAAACCATCTTCCTCTACTTCCTTCAATTCTAACTGCTAACTTACAACTTAAATAAAGACTAAGTATTGCTTGATATAATGCCCCATTGACACCATATAACTGTAGTGTATTGAATAGCTTCTCTCTTGGCACCTTGTCATATGCCTTTTCCAGATCGACAAAACTTAAATACAGATCTTTATTATATATTTCCATGCTTTCTAAATTATTTGTCATAAAATGAAGATCTGATCCGGACAGCCTCTATTTAGCCTGAATCCAGCTTGTTCTTCATCAAGCATTTCTTCCACAATTCTTATCAACCGTTTCTCAAGTATACTTGCATAGATCTTGCCAGGAACACTCAGTAGGGAAATACCTCTGTAATTCTCATATTCAGTTTTATTTCCCTTTTTATATATGGGTACTATTAAAGCTCTACTCCAGTCATCAGGAGTTCGTGCCTCTGTCCAGGCTTTTTGAACTATGCAGTGCAGCCACTGTATGACTTTTATACCACCGTACTTCAGTATTTCTAGTCGAATATCATCTACTCCTGCTGCCTTTCCACATTTCAAGCCTTTGATGGCTTTTTCTACTTCGAGTATGGATATGTATTCCTGACTGTATGTCCATTGAGTGTTTTTTTACCACTGTGCTATCACTGCTTGTTTCATTTAGCAATTTTTCGAAGTAATTACTCCATACTTCAAGGATATCTTTTTCTCCTGTTTTCATGTCACCTTTATCATCTCTAACTCCTTTTACAGCACTCTTTCCTCCATTTCTAAGCTTCTTCAACAACCTCCAGAATATCTTACCACCTTCTTGATATTTATTTTCTATGTTCTTGCCAAAATCCTCCCATGACTTTTGTTTAGCTAGTTTTACACAGTGTTTTGCTTTCTTACATTTGTATCTGTATTTTCTAAGAGCAAAAGCTGACTTATTTGCCAGGAACTTTGATATGCTTTCTTCTTTTCCTTCACTGCCTCTTTAACTTCCTGTGTCCTCCATGGAGTTCTGATTTTTCTATCCTTGCAGACAACCTCACCACATGCCTCTCTGGCTGAATCAATCAGGGTTTCCTTCAAGGTTTGCCACTGAATCTCCAAGGTTTGGTTCCTGTTCTCAAACTCTTTCATTTTTTTTCAATAATCTTTGTGTATTTTAGTCTACAATTCACATCTGAGAGCTGCTCAACTTTTATTCCCTTTAAAACTTTCTTACATATTATTCTTTTCAATATGAAATTCAATTTAATCCTGCTCAAGACTAAATAGTGATCGCTTCCAATTTCAAATCCTCTGTACACTCTGGTGTCCTACACCAGGGAGAAAACATCACTATCAACAATAACATAGTCAATGAGACTTTTCTTATTCCTTGCCTCTTCTCTCCATGTGAATTTGTGCACATTTTTATGTTGGAACATGGTGTTAATAATAACCAGTCCATGTCCTGAGCAGTAATCTAACAGGTATTTGCCATTATTATTGGCTGTGCTCTTTTCTCCAAATTTTTCCAAAATATTATTGTATGTCTGACAATCATTTCCTACTCTGCTATTTAGATCCCCAAGAAAGACCGACTTTTCCTTTTTCATTGTGTCAGTTGCTTTTTCTAAAGCATCAAAAAATTCCTCCACTTCTACCTTAGTAGAACCTTCTGTGGGACCATAGGCCCAAATAAGTCTCATTGTCCAATTCTCCATTCTGATATTTACCCACATCGCTCTACTTGAGACTGCCTGCCATTCAAGAAGATTAGCCTCGTATTTTGTGTTGAATACTATGGCTACTCCTTCTTTTCCTTGATTGTCATTGCCTAAATATAACATTTTGCATTTATTGCTCAGAAAGATCTCACCAGTTTTTGTCTTTTTTGTTTCAGTCACCCCTATTATGTCGATCTGGTACTTATCTAATTTCTCAGCTAGCTCCATTTCTTTTCCATTCAGGCTTCTTATGTTGATAGTACTGATCTTTAACTCTGGTGATGTTGAGTTGGTGTGTGCTTTCAGATTTGTTCCAGTGGCTGACTTTTCGCTGTTCACTCTGGTTCCCTGGCGAAAACAACGGGGCCTTGCTTAACCAGGCGATGCCCCAGCCGGCATGAAATTTTGTCATGTTGTAACATCATTTTCTATATTGGTTTAAGCCAATAAGAATACAATTTGGTTGGGTAAATCCCAAATTGCTAGCCCATCCTCATTCTTTCTGTATCCAGGTAGATACCCAACAGGCTGCACCACGAGAAGGTGAGGATTGGACATTAGGTCAGAAGGTCCTGGTCGGTTCTCTGCATTCCTTTAAAGGCTATGTGGAGGTCTCCTCTCAGTTATACAGTTTTGACCCTTAAGCACACATCTGTATGCCATTTTTAGTAAATCACGTTTGACTAGCTGTTTTGCCAAATATAAATTAGAAGTATGGAAAGTATAATAAAACTATCCAGATTTACTGATAGTGTAAAAATTATGAAGGAATAAGAGGTATTCGAATATCCATCCAATAGTTTTACCATTAGCTTTACAATGCTAAATTGAAGACATCTAGGCTTTTCCACATTATGATTCATGTGCTGACTAAAGTTTAATGTCTGCATAGAATAGCACAACTATTCTAACAAGAATCATTAATGCCAATTAATAATTTTTGTAATATAAATGTTAAATTATTTTTAACTTTTTTTTAAAAATTGATTGTGGCATTCAGTTTATTTTATTTATATTTTTTTTCGTGATAACTTTGTGATAATTCTCTGTTTTCTCTTCAAAAGACCTATTCTGGATTTGATAGTAGTTTTCATATGTCCTTTGGTATTGGTGCCTTTCCTTTTGGATTTTTTGCTTCAGCCTTCAATTTTGGAGATAACCGACCTGCTGCATGTAAGTAAATTTGAATATTTACATTTTTTATTGATAAATTTTGATTCTGTTAATCTTGTTAATCTTTATTTGCTTCAGAATTATGTGTAATTGCTTAGTTATTAGTTAAGTCCAAATTTTGTCTTGCTGTTATCATTCTTTCACATGCTACAGATTTGGTTGAATGTGTGTATGATAAAAAGTTGAAAACCTGAGAAAAGATTATTATAAATCAAAGAATCTTTTGTTCACCAGTTCATGTTATTCCTCTTTAACTGTTTTGAATTAAGTTCATCACTAAACAAGTTTTAATGAATTTAAGACCAGACAGACCAGAAACAAGATGTGTCAATGAGGTAAAAATGATACAGTTGATTTTCACTATAGCAAACTCAGAGACTACAAGATAGTTTGTTATGGGGAATTTCTTTTAGCATCACATTGTATTTTTTTTTAACATCACTCCACACACACACGAGGCTTCAAACCCCATCCATAACAAATCGGTGCCATGTGTTGACTTGTTTATTAAAGATTGTTATTTTTTAAAAATAAGCCTTGATAATTAATAATAAATATGCCAAAATATTTGAAATAAAAATTATTATTCTTTAACTTGTAAATACATGTGTCTAATAAACTTTGCCAATGTCATTAGTGATATTAAAAAAACTTGCTTAAAAGTGATCTTTGATTTTGCTCAAATTCATGAATATACAAGGAATTAATTATGACGAATATTAATTTCTGGTTGAAAAAATACTGTAATTTCAATTGTTTTTTGAATCGTACATCAAAACAGTTAGCATAAATGCAATATGACAGATGCAGTCACTCAGTCACAACCTGTTCTTGCAGATAAATCATTCATAAATAGACATCAGTCACGATTTTTCTTCTGGCAATACAAGGGGCAACTATGCATAGATTTTGTTTTTTATATCTGATTAATGCCAAAGTAAACTGTAACAGATTAACTATTACTGTTAATTTAATATGGTTTCATTCTTCCATCAACAGACTTATTACTGCAAGACAGAAGAAACTGTACTTTTCCAAAAGCTGTCATTTAATTTTTTACTCAATCATGGGCAATGTTTGCACATGACGTACCTTCACAACTAGAATACTGGTATATAGAGGCTCTTGACTTAAGTTACCTCAGTATCCCATAATTCAAAGTACACTTCCTTATAGACATGTGTGCTGATACAAAATAAATAATGGAAAAAACTCACGTAGAAAGATTATTTAATAGTATAATTTTCGCTTATGTGTCAGGCATCTTCAGTACATTAAGCTCAAAATTTTTGGAATTGTCAGTTAGTGTTTAATTTTGAGCTTAATGTACTGAAGATGCCTGTGACACAGGCGAAAATTATACTATTAAATAATCTTTCTACGTGAGTTTTTTCCGTTATTTATTTTGTATCGATATGTCTACTCATGGTATACTGCTTTTAAAACTTATGTGTATTGCTGTGTATAGGAAGGATCATCACTCAGACCAGTTTTAACCTTTATTGAGATCTCATCAGTGAGCTATAGACCCTCAGAAAGATATCAAGGCTGAAAACATATGGCTTCTGTATTAATTGTTGTAGAAATCATATGTTTTCTATATACAAATAAAAGGATTATCCATATACAAATAAAAGGATGTTATTAAAATACTGTGGATCAGAGGTAGTCATGGAAAGGTTTTTTCACTTGCTTTACAAAATAAACTATACTTGCCAAGAAATTATATTTTTGTTCATCTTTTACCCAAGTGTAAATTGAAGTTAAAATACTTCACAAGTAAACAAAGCTTGCTTGTGAAGTATCTTCATGACTAGGCTACCTGTATATAGAGGCTAGTGATTTCATCAGTTATCTCAGAATCCCATTATGCAAAACTCACTTAATTACAGACATATATTACTATATATTATAGGAAAGGTCACTACCCAGACTGGATTTGACCTTTATTGAGGTCTCCTTGATTGATGCCAGACCCAGAAAGATACCAAGGTTGAATTAATGCAGAAGTTATATATTAGCATTTCTTGGCAAGTATAATTTACTTTTTAACCAAGTAAAAAACTTTCTACAGCTATCTCTGATTCAGAGTATTTTAATAATAAAGTGACATACCTTTTTTCTACTTGTATATGTAAAACATCAATGTTGGTAACTTTGTGGCTCTTACTGATGAGACCTCAGTAAAGTTCAGAACCAGTCTGAGTAGTGACGTCCCATAATGCATAACAATATATGTCTGTAAGGAAGTGTCTTTTGCATTATGGGACACTAAGACAATTGATAAGTCAACAGTCTCTGCATATAGGTGACCTAGTCATGAAGATTCTTGTAAATAAACTTATACATTGGTTACACATGACTTTGAAATTTTCAGGAGATGACAACGTATACTAAAATATTAATTTAAAAACTTTAATCAATGCCTGCCTATATTTCGGCAATGTTACATTGCCATTTTTTGGGAACATAAAACTATGATATTTGCATGCAGGTACTAACAATGAGCAAATGAAGCTGAAGAAGGCAACTGAAGTTGGTCCTAGAGTCCTACAGGTGCCCGCTAGCAGGCTAAATTGGGTTGTCTTGGCTGTTGGGCTGACGTTCTTTGGATGTAAGAGTCCCAAATTTGGAGCAGTCTCATGCACTCATATTTGTTGACATTGTGAAGTTTTTTTTTTAGAGCTGAGGCTGATTCCAGGAATAATCTTTTATACGTATATTTGCTGTGGTGTAGTAACATGGCTTTCTTCCAGCGTATTCTGAGGTGGGTATCTAGTGCATGGTCAGCAAGTCCTTAGTGGCTGTATTGGTGAAAACGGATGTAGTCTATGTGTTCAGATATCCTGATATTAGCTGTCCTGTCGGTTTGGCCCTAGTAGGGCAGTTTACAAATGCAAGGGACTTGGTATACCCTAGGTAGGTCTAGGGAAAGTGGCTGGTCTTTGATGGGGCAGATAAGGGATGCCAATTTCTTATATGGTTTGTAACAGGTAGCCAGGTCATATTTTTTTAGGATTTTGAAGGGGGGGGGAGTTGTGTTTATCTGATTTTAATATTTTTTGGGGATTGTAGCCATTT
Organism: Typopeltis vanoorti; assembly: GCF_054136105.1. Classification (NCBI taxonomy): domain Eukaryota; kingdom Metazoa; phylum Arthropoda; class Arachnida; order Uropygi; family Thelyphonidae; genus Typopeltis; species Typopeltis vanoorti. Next base: position 53,837,865 of record NC_143568.1, on the reverse strand, counting down.
GCTAAAAAGGTGTTAAGCATATGATTAAGTTCAGTAGTAAGGGCATTGTTATCTGAACAGATTAATTTTGCCATGTTATATAGGGTTTTTATAATCCCATATTGTTGGGAGGGGGCGGGTGATTGCTGGTGAATGTATGGGTTGATTTTCTGTAAACAGAGAAAGCCTGGGAACCATCAGGCTGGCATGTAATCAGAGTGTCTATGAAAGGGAGACTTGTTGTTTTTTTTCTCCAAGGTGAACTGGATTCTGGGGTGTTGATTGTTTAAGTGTGTTAAGAAGTTGTGGAGTGTATTTAAGCCATGTGGCCAAATAACGAATGCATCATCCACGTAGTGTAGCCAAAGTGGGTTTTTGTGGGACTGAGTTTAAGGCTTTTTCTTCAAAGGTCTCCATAAAGAAGTTGGCCAGGGATGGAGGGAGTAGAGAACCTATGGCTGTCCGCCGCTATCTGTTTGTAGAATTTTCTTGCCAAACAAAATAGCCTGAGTTCGTGGTGAACTGAAATAGGGCTGAGATATCGGGAGGAAGTTTGGCTTGGATGAGATCTAAGGTAGTCATGAAGATATTTCATATGCAAACTTTGTTTGCTTACACTTGGGTAAAGGATTAAGCGCGTAGAATTTACTTTGTAACCAAGTGAAAAAACTTTTTTATAAGACAGGATATTTGCCATATTCATATCTCAGTAAGGGTTTTATAGATTATAACTCAAGTGGTAATTCATGGCCAGAATCTTTCTTTTAGTCTCGTGGTAACATCATCATAAGATCTTAAAGGCATTTCACTTAACTTCATATCACGTAGACCAGTCACTGTTGGGATCTCTAGAATCTTCGGATTTCTTGTGATAGCTTTGACATGTTCTTTATGTGTTGATTTGTGTGTTATTATTTATGTATTTTAAACAGATTATGCCACTCCTAAAACACTGTATAGATTCAGGCTATTTCTTATAGAAAGGCATTATCTATAGACATAATGATATGGACCTGAAATATAGATATGGACCTGACAAAAGGAATCCTCTCTCATGCTTACTAATATCTTCCCAGAAATCTTTGTAGAAAGAGTTACTTGCCATCTATAATCAGGACTTGGTAAAAGGTATATCAATAATAGTTTTTCATTATGGAGTTGTGACCAAAAACACCCTTCATTTTAAACTGCCTGAGCAACCAACATCCCACAGTCAAGTATGCCATTGAATTTTGGAAACCACTCTCTCTCTCTCTCTCTCTCTCTCTCTCTCTCTCTCTGTGTGTGTGTGTGTGTGTGTGTGTGTGTGTGTGTGTGTGTGTGTGTGTGTGTGTGTGTGTGTGTGTGTGTGTGTGTGTGTGTGTGTGTGAATGAGTGACAGACTGTCTCACCATATTGCCACATGCTGAAGCTGCTCTATTCATTCATAACGAAGTAGCCTACATCCTTGTATTTAAATTGGAAAAAGTAAAGATGGAAAATTGGCTTTCTCTGATATTTCTCATCTCCTGCTCTCCTTCTGGCATACTGAAAACTTCAGCATGTTATAAACCTATCTTACCAGTACAACTTGCACATCATCCATGTATAAAAAAAATTTTTTTAAAAAAATGCAAAATGCTTAGTAATAATAGAACACATTACTCTTCCCTCAACTCCTATGATTTTAAACTAAAACTTGGATATTATCCAAAGAACTGTGCAACACAATGCTTTCATCCCAAACATGATCCAGTATATCACTGATACATACAAACTGGTTCCTATGTATATAGTCCCAAGTCCCCCATGATGGAATACCTGAACCAATTTCAAAGATCCTAAAAAATAACTTAGTGCCACTTTTTTTTTTTTTTTTTTTTTTTTCGGTCATTAAAATCTTCATGCTACCTTTCACCAAGGATAGACTGATCTCCTCTTTTGTTCTCTGTTTGTTTTACCAGGTTCCTTGTGATTGTGATCTCTCATATTATTGACAGACAGAACATTCAGTTGAGAAGTTTCTTTATAGGAAAAAAAATCCAAAAATCTGGTGCAGCATGGAGTCAACATGGACCACAGAATCTTCTCGTTGAATATCCATCTTTTACATAGATGTCATTTTAAATTTTGGAGTATTTGAACTTGAAATTTGAACTGACTTGAAGCAGAATGGCTGTTTCCTTACTAGAAATTTGGGAAAGTCTAATCGTTATGAATTCAGTAACTTTATTTTTTTATTAAAGTGTGTATACAGGCGAACTTTCTCTTACAAACTTTCAAGATATGGACAATTCATATTTATGCCCTATGTGTGTGTGTGTGTGTGTGTGTGCCCTAATAAATTGCAACCCCCCAATTCATCCAACAAGCACAGAACCTCACACTTATGAGCATCTTATACATTGTGTTTTACAATGTGCACCATAAAATGTTTAGTTCAGTAATTCCTTTCCCCTTTCTATGCCATATTAAATAATTTTCAGTTTCTGAACATGTTCAACACATTAATAGTGTGCACATACTTCAAGGGTAATAAAAAATAGTATGGCACAGGCCTACCCTGGTCATACGACACGTTAGATTCCAGGCCACTGTCATCTAGCAAATTCAGTCATATAGTAAATCACTGCCTTTTTTAAATTTTTATTTTCACTTTTAGATACATGTAATGGTTTAATATTGTTTCTAAGCATAAATGATATAAATAAAGCATTTATTTGAGTCATATACAGAAACAAAAAATTATTCTAATTTTTTGTAAGTGAAAGAGTTATTCTGCATCACTTGACTTAAGGGAACATGCCAACCAATTTGGTCATCAGTTTACACCATTAGAACTTTTCCCATTTTGGCAATAAGATTGTCATGTTTTCAGATAACTATAGTATTAACTAGTATAGCACTTTTCACTTCATTAAGAACTTCAGCTTTGTTTTTTAACAACTGTAACAACAGTAGTGTGAGGTAAATTCATCATGCAACCCATTTCAGCATTTGATATACCATCATTACTAAATTTAATCATTTTAACCTTAGTATGTGAAGTAATAGATTTATGCTTCTTCTTTTCACTGGAAGTAGCAGAAGTAAGTAAAGAAGGAAAGCACCCTTATTTTGAATTTCATCTGCCAATAAAATAAAAATAATAAACAGTTTATAATTCACAGTGAAACACCAAAACATAGATGTAGTGAGCGATGACATTGTAAATAAAGTTCACAAATACAGTACATCAATTGATTCACAGTCGTTAAAACCATCGTATGAGTGAATGCAGGATTGTATATTTGGATGTGGGCTATTAAAAAGTGAGGTATGAGAGAGATCTTCATCATAACGGGGAGCATCATAAAGCAGAAGATTACTGTATATGTAAATATACCATTGCTCTTGAAATACGGAAACAGGCGTGATGATTGTGAAAGTGCTAAAAATGGCAAAATATTCAGTTGATTTTAATAGAAACTAAACTGGACATAATTCAATGATTTCAAAGTGGCAGAGTCGTATTTATATATTAATCATTTTAACAGTTGCAGCAATTTTAAGATACAAAAATTTGCTAATTATAATGCTCAGTTTGCACAGGTTTGCATAGAGAGTTGGCATGCTACATACAGATGTACAAAGAAATGTTTAAAAAAAATTGGAAATAAAATGTCCTTTTACAATAAAAATTAATACTTAATTTATTACACATACCATATTTCTTTAGATAAAGGAACCGAAAAGGTCATCCTGTTTAGTTAGAATAAATTTTCAGATTAATTGTTTTTGCTAATTTTGTATTAAGGTAATTCATTTATAAACTTAACTTTTATTTAAAAAAAAAAGAAAAGAAACTCATTTTATTAATATTCTGCTTATAAACACATTTACAAGAACACATTATATATAATATGCATATATCCTTACCTTTTTTAAAGAAGTCAGTGGACACCCTCATGCTAAGGTACATTATCATCATCATTATTATTACATGATACCTCCAAGGAAGGGCACCTGCTCTACAGCTCTCCATCTCCACCACTCAATCCACCAACTATAGCAAACTGCATTCTACTCCAGTGCCATCTATTGCCCACCACGACTAGTATTTTCACAGACAATCACAAACATCCATGCCCGCGGTGGGACTCGAACATGCAGCCTTTTGGCTGGAGAGCAGATACGCTTAGCCAACTAGGCCAGCAATCATACCATGTAATGAGTTGCGTGTTTGTAGCCAGTATAAATTGGAGGAATATGATGCTCCCAAGTCAGTGCAGCTATTCTCGGTGAAGTGGTCATGAGAAGGGAACTGAGGGAGCTTGAAAGTGGCAATGTGATAGGATGCCATATTGCAGGAATATCTATTCAGCAAACTGTTGACAACTTGGGCCATCCCAGGCCAACAGTCACTGATGCCATACTGAGATGGAAGCGCAGGAAGTCAACTGTAAGTGCTACCTGCAGTGGAAGACCCAACCCACCACACTCAATGAAAGTGACCATATGGTGCCACGAAGGATAATATGTAAAATCTGCCATTTGTCAGCCAACACGTTGAATGTGGAGTTCTGGGCATCGAATGAAACATTAATCTGCACAACAACAACATTCAGAAGTGAACCTCAAAAACATGGGTTTCCAAGGTAGGACAGCCATATGCAAGCCCCACATTACCCAAACCAGCATACAACAACATCGTTACAACATGCAAAGCGCATGTACAGTGAGATGTAGAAGCTTGGAAAGTTGTGTTATGGAGCGATGAATCATTCCACATCCTCTACTGAGCAGATGGATGGGGTGTGGCAGATGCCCAATGAACATCTCTTGCCAGTGTGCATAACTTCAAATAGGAAATTCGGAGGTGGCAGTATGATTGCATGGTCATGTTTTCCTAGTTTGGCTTCAGACCTCTGTTTGTGATGTAATGAACATTGAACTCTGAGAGGTATCTGAACATTCCGGACAATACAATGCTTCCTACTTTGTGGTGTTTCTATGGAACTGACCACTGTCTCTTTTCAGCAAGACAATGCACAGTGTCATAAGGCTGCTGCAACTGTGTTGTGTGTGAACATGAACATTACCACACTTGACTGAGCTCTGGCCTCAACCCTATTGAACATCTGTGAGATGAATTGCAGCATTGTGTGAGGTCAAGAGACATCTGCCATACAACAGTCTAGGACCTCAATTACATGCCTACAGGAAGAATGATCAAAAATTCTCATTTATTGCCATTGTGTGCTTGTGGAAAATACGGTCCATAGGATTTCTGCAGTCATCACATCGAAAGGAGATCCTACATTTTATTGAAGTGAGCACCATGGCTGTTTGCTCCTCACACTATGGTGTCCGTTGACCTCTTTCCAAGCAGTGTGTGTGTGTTTTTATATTATGCATACATCAAACTTATCTACTGTACTGTATCACTATCGTGCAGTCAGGGGCTGCGAATTCTCTCTGCTTGCTGCGCAAGCTTATTAATTGAGAAAGAAGTAATATTTATTTGTTAATAAATGCATGCATTTATAAGCATTCCATTTAGTCTTTTATTTTTGTAGACAGAAGATGTCTTATGCTTGGCGGCAATAATTGAGCTTTGTGTTGTGTATCGAAGTCCGATGCTTGCTTGTCTAGTCAAAGCTACCTTGGCTTGCTCAGTTGTAGGAGTTTCCAGGTCCTCACAGCAGCACTGTGATTTCATGTGCACGCATAGCCATTTCACGTCATCTCACTCTGTTGCTTAAACACAGGCCATATGCAGGCAACGTAGCTCACCATTGAGCTTCAGCCAGCCTTTACAAGTGTGCATGTTGCTTGGGAAAATTAAGTTACAACCAACTTTTTATGATGATGTTATTGACCAGGGGTGCTTAAGGGTCAAAGCTGTATAACTGAGAGGAGACCTCCACATAGTCTTTAAAAAAATGTGGAAAACCGACCAGGGCTTCTGACCTAATGTCCAATCCTCACCTTGTGGTATACCCTGTTGGGTATCTACCTGGATATTGAATGAACAAAGATGGGCTGGCAGTTTGGGATTTAGCCGACCAAATTGTATTCTTATTGGATTAAACCAATATAGAAAACGATGTTACAACATGACAAAATTTCATGCCGGCTCGGGCATCGCCTGGCTAAGCGAGGCCCCAGTTGTTTTCGCCAGGGAACTGGGGCGAACAGCGAAAAGTCAGCTACTGGAACAAATCTGAAAGCACACCCCAACTCAACATCACCAGAGTTAAAGATCGGTACTATCAACATAAGAAGCCTGAATGGCAAAGAAATGGAGCTAGCTGAGAAATTAGATAAGTACCAGATCGACATAATAGGGGTGACTGAAACAAAAAAGACAAAAACTGGTAAGATCTTTCTGAGCAATAAATACAAAATGTTATATTCAGGCAATGGCAATCAAGGAAAAGAAGGAGTAGCCATAGTATTCAACACAAAATACGAGGCTAATCTTCTTGAATGGCAGGCAGTCTCAGTAGAGTGATGTGGGCAAATATCAGAATGGAGAACTGAACAATATGACTTATTTGTGCTTATAGTCCCACAGAAGGTTCTACTAAGGTAGAAGTGGAGGAATTTTTTGATGCTTTAGAAAAAGCAACTGACAATGAAAAAGGAAAAGTTGGTCTTTCTTGGGGATCTAAATAGCAGAGTAGGAAATGATTGTCAGACATACAAAAATATTTTGGAAAAATTTGGAGAAAAGAGCAAAGCCAATAATAATGGCAAATACTTGTTGGATTTCTGCTCAGGACATGGACTGATTATTACTAACACCATGTTCCAGCATAAAAATGTGCACAAATTCACATGCAGAGAAGAAGCAAGGAATAAGAAAAGCCTCATTGACTATGTTATTGTAGATAGTAATGTTTTCTCCCTGGTGCAGGACACCAGAGTGTACAGATGATTTGAAATTGGAAGCGATCACTATTTAGTCTTGAGCAGGATTAAATTGAATTTCATATTGAAAAGAATAACATGTAAGAAAGTTTTAAAGCGAATAAAAGTTGAGCAGCTCTCAGATGTGAATTGTAGACTAAAATACACAAAGATTATTGAAAAAAAAAATGAAAGAGTTTGAGAACAGGAACCAAACCGTGGAGATTCAGTGGCAAGCCTTGAAGGAAACCCTGATTGATTCAGCCAGAAAGGCATGCAGTGAATTTGTCTACAAGGATAGAAAACTCAGAATTCCATGGTGGACACAGGAAGTTAAAGAGGCAGTGAAGGTAAAGAAGAAAGCATATCAAAAGTTCCTGGCAAATAAGTCAGCTTTTGCTCTTAGAAAATACAGATACAAATGTAAGAAAGCAAAATACTGTGTAAAACTAGCTAAACAAAAGTCATGGGAGGACGTTGGCAATAACATAGAAAATAAATATCAAGAAGGTGGTAAGATATTATGGAGGTTGTTGAAGAAGCTTAGAAATAGAGGAAAGATTACTGTAAAAGGAGTTAGAGATGATAAAGGTGACATGAAAACAGGAGAAAAAGATATCCTTGAAGTATGGAGTAATTACTTCGAAAAATTGCTAAATGAAATAAGCAGTGATAGCACAGTGGTAAAAAAACACTCAACAGGTATACAGACAAGAATACATATTCATACTAGAAGTAGAAAATGCCATCAAAGGCTTGAATTGTGGAAAGGCAGCAGGAGTAGATGATATTCGACCAGAAATGCTGAAGTATGGTGGTATAAATGTCTTACAGTGGCTGCACTGCATAGTTCAGAAAGCTTGGACAGAGGGACAAATTTCCGATGATTGGAGTAGAGCTCTAATTGTACCCATATATAAAAAGGGAAATAAAACTGAATATGAGAATTACAGAGGTATTTTCCTACTGAGTGTTCCTGGCAAGATCTTTTCAAGTATACTTGAAAAACAGTTGAGAAGAATTGTGGAAGAAAACCTTGGTGAAGAACAAGCTGGATTCAGGCCAAATCGAGGCTGTCAGGATCAGATCTTCACTTTACGACAAATAGTTGAGAAAGCATGGGAATATAACAAAGATCTGTATTTAAATTTTGTCGATCTGGAAGAGGCATATGACAAGGTGCCAAGAGAGAATCTATTCAATATGCTACAGTTATATGGTGTCAATGGGGCATTATATCAAGCAATACTTAGTCTTTATTTGAGTTGTAAGTTAGTAGTTAGAATTGAAGGAAGTACAGGAAGATGGTTTAATGTTAATTCTGGTGTGAGACAAGGATGTACATTATCCCCTCTGTTATTCATTATCTATATGGATCACATTATGAAGGAAAGTGGTATTAAACATGACATCAGATATAACTGGATATGTTAATGTCAGCTCTTTGCTTTATGTGGACAATGTTATACTTCTAAATAAATCCGCTACAAGATTGCAAGATTCCCTGACTAAATTGAATAACTATTGTAATAGATATGGTATGAAGGTCAGCATTAAAAAGACAATGAAAATAGGTAAAATTGTTGAAAATGTCAACTGTGTTGTGAACGGGGAACCTGTGGAACAAGTAAAACATTTCAGCTACTTAGGCACGATTTTTAGTGAAGATGTTAAATTAAATATGGAAATTGACAACAGAATCAACAAAGCTGGTATGGTAGGAAGTCAATTGAATTAATTCATATGGAATAAGAGAGAAATTAGCCAAAACTATAAATTAGCTGTATACAAGACAGTGTTCAAACCAGTTTTAACTTATGGATCTGAGAGCTGGGTCAGAAGTAAAACACTTGACCAAAGATTAGAGACCACAGAAATTAGAGTCTCGAGAAATATTAGAGGCATGAACAGATGGCATCAATGGCAATATATTAAAAATGAGGATATTAGGAAAGAACTTGACATTGTCAGCATCCAGGAATGCGTTAGCAGAGCTAATCTCAGCTGGTATGGTCACTTAAACAGAATGGGCGAAGAAAGATTAGCAAAACAAGTGTTCTCTGCCAGGCTGGCAGGAAAACGACCCAGAGGAAGACCAAGATATTGGTGGATTGATACAATGATAGAAATATAAGATCTGATAATGATAATATTGGAGTCTTGACAAGTAACAGACTGATTTGGAGGAAAATTTTAGATAGGAAGTTAGTAATGATGTAAATTTTTCATTCAGTACTATCATATCCTGTACACCCCTTGAGGGTATATGTTCAGAAATTTGATGATGATGTTGCTGACCAGTTCATAAAAAAGAACTGTAGGTTAGAATTTGTATTCAAATAGCTAAATTGAAAAAGATGGAATATCATTTGTAAAATAAATGGTGTATTTTTATGATTAAATGTACATAAATTTTTAAATATATAGTTTTAAATGATCATTAATTCATTATTCTGCTAATCAGACTTCAATCGCACCTCTCACTCCCTGAATGATAAGAAGAACAAGCATGAATTTCAAGACCAGCATTCACCCCTGCGTGCATGTCATGTCTCTTTTGAAATCCATTGTTGTTATTTTACCTTTTTGAAATGTCATTTACGCCAAAGATGATCTGTAATTTTTAGATTAAAAGGTGTGTTTTTTATTCATCTTATGATATTTTTATATATGACTTACTAATGAAAGATTGGAAGACCTATAGAATATCAGCCAAAGTTTTGGTAAGAAGAAATTTATTGATTAGTTGAAAACTTTTGGAAAAATAGAGAGTCTGTTCCAGAGATTAGAGGCAAATAGACTGAAAAAGAATATAATGAGCTGGGTCAGTAACATTGAGAGTAAATGGGAAGTTAATATTGACCAACGCTGCCCTTCTTCTTCTTAGTTTTTAAGGAATGATAATGGCCAATTCAGCAAAGTATTGAACATAGAAGTACCTAGAGAAAAGATATAAGGGATACTGAACATCTGTGAGAGAATGATCATCAATTAATGTGATTTCCCTCTTCAGAATAGCATCAAGCATTGCTAATGAGGCTTTGGATGCACTATCCCAAATGTGTGAGTAGTTGTACAGGTGAAAAGTGGTCTTTTACAGTAAGGTTTTTGGTGGCTGCAGAAAACAAAATTAAAATATTAATATGTTGCTGTAAAATAAATCTACAGCAACTCTGGTAGGAATGTATGGTAATCAAACTATATAAAAAAAATGAACTTGAAGGCATAATATTTATAAAAAAAAATTACATTTAAAATGCAGAGAATACCGATTGTGAAATGTTTAGACAAATTAGTTGGGCATATAAAAAGAAGGTGATCCTGATGGGCAACTTGAGGAATATAGAATGGAAGGAGGAGATAGCATATAGGAACAAGGAGAACAAGTTTGTGGAATTTCTGAGAGGATAAGTATCTTAAGCAGCATGTGATTTAAGCAACTAGAGGCTTTAATGTTTTGGATTTGGTATTAACTTCACAAGATGTAGTTGTGAATGAAGTGTTGATGCTGCCGCTGGTTGGTGAGAGAGTGATCATGAGGTACTTGTTTGGGAAGTGATGAAAGAAGAAAAGGTTACTGCCAAAAATGGATGCACGTGGAAGTATAAAGCAGGTGATTATACAAAACTCTGTAGTCAGTTAGCATCAGTACATTGGGTAGATGAGCTGGGCAGAAAAGATGTTGACAATGCATGGAAACTCACAAAGTAGTATCTCACAAAAGCAATGTTTGACTGCATTCCAAGGGTTAAGCAAGTAAATAGAGTAGGAATGAAATGGATAAACAGTGAAATCAAGCAAGCTGTGCTGGAAAAGAAAATGTTATGGAGGAGGTACAAGACAGTTGGTGGTGATCGGATAAATGAAGAGTATAAAGTGCAGGCCAGAAAGGAGATGAGCATATTAAAGAAAGATAATGTGCAGTACAAGAGGAGATTGGCTGGTCAGGCCAAGGTTAACTCAAGGGAATTTTTCCACTACATGGCAAGCAAAAGGAAGAATAATTATGGCAAATTAACATTGGTGGATGGTCATGACAGGTGACTAGTGAATTATTGAATCAGCACTTTATCAGTGCATATCATAGTGGTGTAAATGATGCTGTGCAATACAAGAGACGCAAATATTAGGAGAATTGGAAGTGAAAGAATCAGAATTGTATCAGATGTTGGTTGAGTTAGATGTGAGTAAGGCTTTGGGAATGGATGACATATCACCACGTATTCTTAAGGAATGTGCACAACAGTTGGCTATGCCCTTGACCTGGTTATTTAATGAAAGTCTTGCAGTGGGTTGGGTTCCTAAGGAGTGAAAAGAAGGCAAAATAGTACCACTCCACAAGCATGGTTCTAAGACAGAAGTCTCCAACTATAGGCCAGCTTGTATAACTGCAGTTGTGGTGAAGGTGTTGGTGAGATTGGTAAGGAATAGAATACAGGATTGGGTTGATGGCCATAGTATTCTTTATGATGGTCAACATGGATTTGTAAAGGGTAGGTCCTGTTTTAGTAATTTACTTGCATTTTATAAGGTAACAAGTGTGTTAGATAAGGGAGAATCATATACAGTGATATTCTTAGACTTTGCAAAGCGTTTGATAGATTACCACAGATAAATTGGTGTACAAGCTTCCAAAGATGGGAATAGATAGATGGATCGGGGATTGACTTCTGAATGACACCAGCAAGTTGTGTATGATGAAGTAGAGTCTCATAAAAGGAGGCTAATCATTGGCATGCTCTAGGATCTTGGGTCCCTGCTGTTTAACTTGTTTGTAAATGATATATGATGTGAGCTGACTGGAGATCTTCAGTTGTTTGCTGATGGTGCACAGTTGGGGAGAATTATAAATAGAACTGCTGATGTTAATTTCTGTCAGGAAGATTTGAATAGACTTCTGACTTGGACAGAACGGTGAGATTGTAGTTTTAATATTAATAAGTGTGACATATTGCATTTTGGGGTGCAGAAATATAAGGCTGTGTTCTATTTCGATGTTGCTATACTGCAGGAAGTGGATGAGATTAGAGATTTGGAAGTGATGGGTGACAATAGACTGAAGTTTAGAGGGCATATTGTTTGCAAAGGCTGCACATCATAGTGCTGCTTTGATAAGAAGCACTCTAACATGTAGGAATAAGGAAGTGGTTGTGGCACTGGTCAGGCCATACTTGGACTGTTGTGCTCAGATCTTTTCACTTGGTTTGCAATGTGATATGGAGACATTGGAGACGGTCCAGAAGCAAGTGACTAAGACATTGTCAGGACTTTGGAGTGCTGGCTATGGAGAGAGGTTGGAAAAATATGGATTGCAGAGTTTGATGGATAGGAAGAAGTAAGGTGATATGATAGAGACATTTAAGTAAGGTGATATGATAGAGACATTTAAGTTAGTGAGAGGATTTTATCAGATTAATCCAAAGCAGATTATAAAAAGGTGAGATGGGAAGAACCAGAGGTCATCCCTGGAAATTATGTAAAAGTGTGGTGAAGAGGGGTGTGAGGAGTAGATTTTTTACATGGAGAATTGTCAGTGAATGGAATGCATTACCAGAATGTGTTAATGTAAGGAGTGTTAAGAATTTTAAGATTCCAAAAGATAAATATGTTGTCAGTAAAATGAACATCCCACGATGAGTCTGCTCACTCCATGGAGGGTGTAATAATAAACATAATATTAATAAATAAATGATTAATAAAGAAACAAATAACGAAATGATTGCATTCACAGAATACTGTATTTCATAATAGTATTTTATTCTGTTATAGTAAACCAATTCATTATTACTAGGGCTGTTTTTGTGATAAGTATACTGCAGGCCAATTTTTCCAGTTATAATAATTTTTATGACAATAGAAAGAGAATTATTAATGTTTTTTCAATTAGCATTGGTTCTGTTGTTTTTTGAGAATTATCATGATGTCTTTGACAGATTTATCATCATCCTTTCAGGGATATAGGCCCATTGGGCCTACATCCCTGAAACCTTGTCCTTGGTTGTCCCTGACTTCTATATCCTCCAACTGGGTAGTATCGGAGTTTTTTTGTATTCTCAAACTGTCCATTCTTTTGATATGTTCAGTCCACTTCTTTCAGTATTCATATACTTTGTGCAATATGAGTATATTTTTAGCTCTTTACATATTTCTATGCTTCTTTTTTTGTCCCAGAGAGTATAGCTTGCTATCCTTCGCAAGAATTTCATTTATCCAGTTTCCATTTTTCTTTCTCTGCAGTTTTTGTGGTCCAAAATTCACTTACAGTAGAGAAGTTCTTGCCAAAACTTTATAAACTCTTATTCTTGTATGCTTTTGAACTTGGTTAAGTTTGAAAATATTATTGATCATTTGTGTTATCTTTATTAAGTTTAAAATTTTGATGTCAATGTCAGCTTCTTTTGTATATGATACAGAACATCCAAGGTATTTGAAGCAGTTAATTCATTCTAAAATTTTATTTTCAATCATGATTTTATTTCTGACTGGAGCTGGTCCTTTAAAATCCATGATTTTTGTTTTTGCCTATTGATATTTGCATTCCAAATTATTTTTCACTCAATATACATATTTGAGACATATATTGATCTTTGGAGTTCATCTTCACTTTTTTGCTATGATTATCTGGTCATCCACAAACAAAATGGTATTAAGTATAGTTCCACATTCCAGTTTAAATGCCAGTTTTATATTTTTCTTCCATTTCTTTACTATTTCATCTATATAGTAGATATTAAATAAGAGTGATCATCCTTGATGGACCCCTCTGTTTATTGATTTCCATTCTGTAACTTTCTCGTTGATTCTTACAGCTATTTGGTTGTTCTGATACGTGTTAGTTATTGCAGCAAGCAGCTGATTTGGAATGTTTAGATTCTTGAGCATGGTCCACAGTTTGTTCCTTAAGACTCTGTCAAAGGCTTTCTGGTAGTCTACAAATGCTATGTGTTTCTGTTATATTCATAATGTTTTTCCCATTAAGATTTTTAATGTAAAAGCTGGGTCAATGCACTATTGTCCTTTTCAAAAGTCATTTTGTTCTTCACAAAGTTTATCTTCTACATATGATTTAAGCTTTAAAGTTAATCATGCATATAACTTAGAAACAGTATTTAGAAGACTTATCCTCTGTAGTTTTCACCGTTGCATTTATCGCCTTTTTTATATATTGGGATGATAATTGTCTTATTCCAACTTTGTGGGATTTTTCTTTGCTGCCAGATATTGTTGAAACATTTTAAAAGTCATTTGATGAATATATTTATTCCATATTTTCCAGGGGATTTTCCTGGATTTGCTTTGCTGTATTGCTTGTTGGATTTCTTAATGTTATTTCTTCCACTGTATAGTTAGCAGTTAGTATTATGTCAATTTTAGATTTGTTACTATCTTCCCAGTTTTTGAAGAATTCCAGCCAGGTTTTGTCTTTGATTATTTCAAGTTTCACTTTTTCTTTTACCTCCTTATTCATATTCCTTAGAACTTTGTATGTATTTGGTCTCTTCACTGTAAGATCTCTTTCCAATTTTGCTATGAAGTTATCCCACGTTTCTCTTTTTTTTGGTCATGATTTTTTTGCTATTGCTCTTTTGCATTTATAATTAATTTTTGCTTCTAGTGATTTTGTGTTTATCCATTGTTTATATGCTTCTTTCTTTCTTTCTTGTCTTTGATTATTGCTTCAATGTTTTCATCCCAGTTTCTTATTCTCTTTCTCCTCTTCCATTTACTTTTTGTTCCAAGGTATTCTATTGCTGCATTTATTAATATTTTTAAATTATTCAATTCTATCTCTATATCATAGTTTTCTTTTATTTGCTCTAGTTTTCCACTTATTCTTTGTGAATAAAGGTAGTTAGTACTTTTATTCACAGATTCTTGGAGATTTCTCTTAGCACTAATTTAGTTAATTTTAAACCATATTTGGGGGTATTCTTAATTTTCCTTGTAAGGAATAATGATCAGATTCTATTTCTCCACTTCTAAATACCCGACTATCTAATATCTAGCTTTTCTGTTTTCCTATTAACTATTATAAACTTATTATACTTTTTAGGTTTCTTGTTTTCCAAGTGAATATATAGCAGTCTTTAAGCTTGAAAAAAGTATTAGTAATTTTTAAGTTATTATATGTGCAAAAATCCATTATTGTGTATCCATTTCTATCGCATGTTGTTTCACTGTTTGTTCCTATATTTGAACCTAGTGGAATGTTCTCTACTTTGACATTGAAATCTCACATTATTAATAGATAATCATTTGGGTTTATTTTTTGTAAATCTGAATAAAAGGCATTGTTATCTTCCTTCCTCTGGGGCATAAGAGTAGTCAGGAAGCCACAGCTTATTTGTAATGTGTGATATTTATTTAAATCAATTTAATAAAAATCATTACTCCTGTTTTTGCTCTTTCTTCCTTTTTGACTCAACTGTAGATATAGATGTAATTATCTGTTTCATCTGAGCTTTTTTGTTTTTTCTTTGTTTCTGTTATTACTACTAATGTGATATTTCTTTGTTAGGGATTTGTCTAGATCTTGATATTTGTGATGGATACTCCTGACATTCCAAGTAGCAACATTCCAGATGTTATTGTTTATTTTCATTCTTTTTTCCTTTCCTTATCCTGCTCATATCTGTTAACCTATCTGAGTCATTTTCCAGAGTGACAGTCCAGTTACTTCTTTCCTAAGACATTGGAGTAAGAAAAGATTTACCTGGGTTGGTAACCGGCCATCTGCAGCCTAGTTTGGTGGTGGGGCTGCCATCTTAGAGCCTCCAAACTTGCCTGAACTTTCCCTTCTCTCATTTATACTTGACTAAGCTTCCCACTGGCATTAGTAACCATTAGTTGACAAAAGTTTGAAGGCATTAAAATTTATACCTTGATTTATGTGCATACCAGAAAAAACATATAATTGTTTCTTTTGGCCTGTGAGTTTGTTCATGGAAAAAAATCAGAAGTTGTATTCACAGGGATACAACTACCAACAGAAATGGTGCTGAGATGGGGGGAGGGGGTGGAGCTGTTCACCAGTAACAGTATTAGTGATGTAATCTGGCAGAAGACAAACGTGACATTGAGAAATCTGCATGTCATGTCTACCAGAAAAAATCTTATCGTCTTCTTCTTCTCTTTGAGGATTAGGCATTTGCCTGTTCCAGCTTCACTGGTCTTTTCATCTTGTGGTGGTCTTCCTCTCTCTCTCTCTCTCTCTCTTCTCTTCCCTTTGGTCTATATCTTAATAAATCTTATGTACATTCCACAAAGCACTGCTGGCATCTGTAGTTCATCAGCAAATTCATATATCAGGATGGTGATGTCAGATGAAATTGTCAGGAAATGCTTAACAAGTTCATGGTACCTCCATCTCATGGTGAAATGTGTTTTTAGTGATATATGTCTGATAGATTGCAGTAGCAATTCATGCAATATCCTTTTGGTCCAAAGACAAAACCACATTGTTGAAAGATGAAACACTGCATCATGATGATTTGGGAAGTTAATAGTCAGTGCTTTATTGTATTGGATCTTTTCACTTTACTGATCTTGTAATCAGCGCACATATTTTTACATAATAAACAATTTATTTTTTTCCCCAATACAACACACGCGACTGCAATATACTTGCAGTTATGTATGTCATTAAATTGATAGCCATTATTATTTGTTCACATTCCAGCCTATTGAAATCATTCTGTAAGTGCTATATATCCGTAGCAACTCTGATTGTTTTGCCTATCTTACCATCATCAGAAAACAGTTGAACATCTCCTGAGGTCTTTTCCAGTATTGATGTTTAGAATGAACAACAGTGGTCCAATCAGATTCTCCCCCCCCCCCCAGTATCTTCCAGTTTGTGCAACATCCTTCATGTGGTATCCTGTTAAATTCCTTATCAAAATTCAATAGTATCATAGTATGATCATTCCCTTTATCCAGCTCAGATATGACCTCACTTTAGTAAACCTGTGATCTTTCTTGGTAAGTATAGATAGGTCAGAAGTTAAATAGTCGATTTTTTACTCTACATCCTTTATACAATTGGATTATCATGCCTGTGGGATCTTTCCTAAGCTGACACTCAAATTATACAAGCTTATCAAGAGCCTAACTAGTTCTGCTAAACATTCTTTAAGAATATGTGCTAATATCCTATTTGTCACTACTGCAACAGCTTAGACAGGGGTCTTCAACATTTCAGATAGTGTGGGCTGCATTAAAAATTTCAGTGAACTCCTCGGGCCACTAAGCTATACTGCGGTATTTAGAATTGTAAGATGCTTTCCAGATTCACAAGGAACGCTCTGCGTTTGATACTTTACATAAAATCCTATAAAAATAAACTCAGCTTTAAGAGCGTAGGTAGGAGTCTAGTTCATGATAAGTAAATACACTCAATACTTGAAAAAAGATAATTTAATGAAGAATTTAACATTCATTTTTTACAAATTCAATGGGCAACTTGCCAATGTTTTTCCTTGACCAGCTTGTCGATGTTGGCATCAATGTTGAAAGTCGCTATCCGCAGAGTATTATTATTATTTGACACCTCCAGGGAGTCCAAACTCATCGAGGGAGGGCACCTACTCTACAACTCTGTCTCCACCACACAATCCACCAACTGACTGCACTACACCAATGTCATCTACTGCTGACCACTAGTATTTCCACAAACATCCATGTCCACGGCGGGATTTGAACCCGCAGCCTTGTGGCTGGAAAGTGCATACGTTAATTCACTCGGCCAGCCAGGCTGGCAAAAGTATTGATTTATTATTATTATTATTATTACTAACACCTCCAGGGAGTTCAATGACTCATTGAGGGAGGGCACTCTACAACTCTGTCTCCACTACTCAATCCACCAACTACCATCATCTATACCAGCACCATCTACAGCCCATCATCATCACTAGTATTTTCACAGACAATCACAAACATCCATGCCCATGGCAGGATTCGAACCCACAGCCTTTTGGGTGGAGAGTGGATATGCTGACCACTCGGCCAACCAGGCCGGCAAATTCTCAAGATGTTGGTCCGTAATCTGAGTTCTCTTGGACGTCACATGCTTCATTCTGGAGCATGTGAAGTCCGAACATGTGAAGAACTGCTCACATAAGCATGTGCTTCCTAACAAAGCGCACATCTTCAAAGCATGCTGGCGAAGATTAGAGAATGCGTCCTCAGAAATGTAGTCTTAGTAAAATGTAAGCAAGGGCACATCAAATAATTTTTCTCTCAAAGAAGAGTTGTTTTGGAGTTCAAACAGCCTCATTTGTAATGCGACTGGCATTTTGGCAGCATTGACACTGAATGGCATTGAAAATAAATCTGAAGAAGACTGTTGGTTACGAAAATCACTAAATCTCTCTTCGAACTCGCTTCACAACACGGTTAATTTTGTAGCGTATTCATCAAGAGATGAACGGTTGGACTCACCGAGACGCTGCAAATGAGTTGAGTCTTTCTTGGTGAGTTGTGCCACCCAAAGTTTGAGCTTGGCCATAAAATCTTTGATGTGATCAAACAGAGTGCGCACCAGTTGATCTTTGGATTGTAGCCATGTATTTAGGTCATTGATATGCAACGAGATGTTGGTCACAAAGGCAAAGTCTGTCATCCAGTTCGGATTGTGAAATTCCGCAATCGGATTCCCCTTGGTTTGCATGAAGTGCTCTATTTCGCACCTTAAGTCAAAGACGCTGTTAAGAACCTTCCCTCTGCTCAACCAATGCACATCACTATAATAAACTACATCGCGGTGATCCGCTTCGCACTCTTGTGTCAAAAATTGGTGGAATTGACGATGATTCAATCCTCTTGCCCTAAAATATGTTAATAATGTTGACAACAGTTACAGTAACTTTCATGACATTCTCAAATTCAATAGTTTTCGCCCACAAATTCTCCTGGTGGATTAAACAGTGATAGTGGACAAAATTTTTTCCTTCTGGTTCCAGTTCTTTCCATAGCAGTGAAACAAACCCTATGTTCTTTCCCACCATAGCAGGGGCACCATCAGTTACCACACCCTTGAGGTTGGCTAAGCTGAGGTTGAAACACTGGAGCGTTTTCTTGGTGGCTTCAAGAATATCAGTGCCTTTCGTCATTCCCTTCATAGGTAGGAGCGCTAGCAGTTCTTCTGTCACATTGAATTGTTGATCAATGCTATAGACAAAGATAACCAGTTGTGAGATGTATCCTTCACATCTGTGCTCTCATCTAAAGCAAGTGAATATGACGTAAATTCGGACGACTGTTTTTTTTTAAGTTCCTTCAATGTCATTGGCAAGTTCTTCGACTCGTCGTAGTACAGTTATCCCAGACAAACTCAGTTTTTTAAACACTTCCCTCTTATTTGGGCATAGAATATCCCCAGCAGCGATGAGATACTCTTTCACAAACTTGCCATCCAAGAAGGCTTTTGATTTTTTAGCAATTTTTTCAGCTATTACATAACTTACTTTGATGTGCGCTTCGCTCTCTTCCCTCTGCCTTTTAAATGTGCCATACTGGCATTTTAAATCAATTTGGAGACAGTTCACTTTGTCCACACGAAGCTGCCCTTGAAGGTGATCGAAATTGGATTCATGCTTTGTCTCCTAGTGTCATTTTATATTGTATTCTTTTGATACTGACACTGACTCACAACAAATTAAACACACTGGCTTATCGTCGATCGGCACAAAAAAGTACAAATTGGTCCACTTTTCGTTAAAAACCCGTCAAGAATCACTTGATTTATGCTTTTTACTTGTAGACTTCATAGTGTTGGAAGGTAAACCCAAAAAATGATCCAAAATGGCCGTGTAATGGTTATTAACCACTGAATATGTCTCACACTAATGAAAAAAAGTCTGGCAATATAAAACCACAATAGGCTATGGCTGACACCATTGCCACACCTAGGGAGGGGGTTCTGGCTCCCCCCAAAAGAAAAAGGAAATAACCTCTACAAAAATTTCCAAAATCTTTTCCTAATTAAAATTCTTTTTTTTTTTTTTTTAAATTTCTGTTGTGTCATCTCTTCTATTTCTATGCTACTTATGAATTAGTGGTCAAATATGGTGGGAATACCATATAGCGCTCGGAAATCCTAGCCGCTGTGAACGCAAGGTGAACAAAGTAGTGCTCAGGTGTTACTTCATTTGCCTGAGCCGGATCTGAGGAAATCATGGGTATCATGTATTGGCAATCACTGCAGATGCTCAGTCATAGCTTGTATGCGATGAGTAGTGTGTATTCTCGAATCGTGTACTCAACTCGCTCCCCCCCCCAAGATTAAATCCTGAGTGTGCCACTGGCTGACACGATGAACCTGTGTATGCTTATACACGAATATCACACTGTTGATGACTAACTGAGAATGAGATCCTCTTCTATTTATATGAAAATAACGAAGTATCGAGAACCTTCGAGATGTATCTGGAAGGCACTAGACAGCACACTCGAACAAACTACTGCTTCAGCCATCTACTTGCGATGTTAGTACTTAAGTACCGCTTGGCGCTGGTAGATGACTGAAGAAGCATGTCTATTTAATATTTATTTTTATAGTATTTTATGTAAAGTATCAAATGCACAGTGTTCCTTGTGAATCTGGAAAGCATCTTACAATTCTAAATGCCGCAGTATAACTTAGTTGCCCGCGGGCTTCATTGAAATTATTTTTTAATGTTAAGTAGTTATTTTTTTCAAAATGGCCAGCGGGCCACGGCAAAGAGCTCCGTGAGCCATGCGTTGAAGACCCCTGGCTTAGAACATCCTTCTCATGCACCTCTATTTCTTCATCCATGTGGCAGCACTATAAACCATGTTTGCTTATTAGCGAATTGAGCACTCATTATCAGAACAATTGCATCTGCAATATAATGATAAAATTCTTTGGTACACTTATACACGAATATCACATTATAATAAACTGATTATGCTGGCTTTTAGCCTGCATAATCAGTTTATTTTTATACTCTAATATGCTTTCCACATAATACTTGTAACTTGTCTGGCCAGCACTTTATATATTTTATAACTCCTTTCATCCTTATTCTCATGATATTTCTTCCATCTTTTTCTTCTTACGGATATTTTGCTTAATAAGGTTGCATATCCATTTTGCTCCCAACCTTCATAATTACATTTTTGAAATTTTTTTTTGGTGGAGAGTTCCAACTGTGGAATTCTCCACCGGATTTTTAATGCAAACAGTTTGAACATGCATTTGAAACATGATCGTGCCATCAGACACACACACACACATCCTTAATGGAAGGCAGTTGATAACATGCCAAGGGTTAATTTTCATGTTATTAACATAACATGAAAATTAACATTATGTTAATTTTCATAACAATACTGTTGTTCTAAGAAGATAGACTAGGTGAATGCACAGCCTAAATTGATTCAAGAACTTTGCATCAGGTGTGAGTTACTTGATGACCCCCCCCCCCTCATGAGTGATGTGCACCTGCCATTAAGTCAGATTCAAACTATTTATACTAAGTTATTGCAGGAAGAGTTAGTGTGAGCTTTGAAGCTATTGCTTTTAATTTACTCCACTTGGAATGGTGTACAGTTTAGCAGATGAGTGTCACATAAGAATTGCTCTCTGCACACTTTGAACTTATCTTTAATCTTGAATATATTAGTAATTATTAAATAAATTTAGATCACATTGAATTTTTCATATCTGTTAAATTTTTGTTACAATGAATTTTTTTTGTCATGAACTCTTCAAACCTTAAAAGCTTACATTCCAGGTTTTCTCAGAGAGAAAACTTGTAATATGCTTTTTGTAAAGTTTTCTGTGTAATGTTCTGTAATATTGCATTTGCTACATTTTTATGTAACAGGGAAATCTTTTATTGAAATTTAATTTTATAGTGTCATGGCATTTTTATTTTTTGCAGTTCATGGCAGCCCTCAGTATATAGAGGATCAGGTATTCCCTCACGTATTTCTCTGGATTGCTGTTGTCTTTATACTTTGGTTATTTTTTGTGTGACATCTATATCTCATTTTACAAGTCAGTTCTTTCAATATGAACGGCTAAATCATTAAGAAAAGCACGAGTGCATTTTTGGCTCTGCACATAGACAAAATAAATCTTTGTACCACAACATATCTTAAAACATGTAGCTTTTGATATAAATTTTATATAAGGGATTGTATATAATTGTCTTATTATCTGAGCTTACCTATGGTATAGTTAAATGTGATATATATATATATGTAAAAACCAGAAAGGTTTTTTTAGGGATGGTTACAGTATTTATGTAATATATTATACTTTGGTTCAGACTGACTGAAAGAAAAATGATATACATTTTCATATAAAAATGAAGCAAATTGTATCAAACTGATATGTATTCACATGTATAAATCTTTCATCATGCAAATATTGCACTCCATGAAGCTTGCGTACTGTATATCCAAGAACCTTAAAAAACTGTAAATAAGTTTTGTGAAGTGAAGTGACAAATGTGCATCCATGTAGCATAAGGAGAGTTGAATTATTGGAATTAGGTTTGATGATAGTTTATAAAATCATCAATTATGTTAATCTGGATTTGATACTTAAAAGCTTTTTTTTTTGTTGTTGTTGTTGTGCAGGTCTCATTATATCATTGTTACTGGTGTCATATTAGTTGAATATTAATATATGAAATGTTTTTTAATGCCCTATACTGTAAATGGTATACAAGAAATAAGTTTGAATGACAGGTTTGTAGTTTTTGATTCTATACTCAGTATAAGAAAAGTTTAGATATTTAAAGTTTCTTTTTTATTTTAAATGAAAAACTTGACAAATACTAATCTAGCTCTTCTAATATATATATTGTACTCTTGCATGCGTGTGTGTTAAAAAGCAGAGCAGCTGCTCATTCTACATGTTTCTGTTGATAAATTTTAAAATATCTTGTTTAATAAGTCAAGTTTTAATATAATTAAATATACTTTGTGTTTTAGTATTTCTAAACATATACTGATAATGTTATTTAATGAAAGACTTGTAAAATGATAAGCATTGCCAATTTTAAAATTCTTGAGACTAATTTTAAGTAATGTTATTTTTATGTCTATTGAATCTACCACTGTGTTCCATTCATTTCTCACCAATCTTCACAGAATATCTACAAATGAGATCATCCTTTCACATGCTTTAATAAAAGCAATCCCCACCATTTCATCTTATCAGATTCCTCCTTTAAGCATTATGAATCAGTTGCAGTCCACACACCTGATTCATAAAGTACTGGGGAAGTCCAGTCCAAATCCCAAAGTAATTTGGGATTTGTAATTTGTAATTTTGCTGTTCATTAGTTTTCATCTGCATAAAGTAAAAACCTTTAAGAGAATATACATAATTCTCAGAAATAATGCACTTACCATTTATCTTAGTTGCTTTTGTCCTTATTAAAGAAAGTTCAGAAATGTTCATCGCAAGCTTAATATTATTTTTATTTTTAAAGAAAAGCAAGCTACTTTTTTTTGTTTTCCCAACACTATCCTGAGACTGAACTACTCCTTTCCTCTGACCAAATTGCTAGCCTGGCTGGCCGAGTGGTTAGCGTATCTGCTCTCCAGCCAAAAGGCTGTGGGTTCGAATCCTGCCATGGGCATGGATGTTTGTGATTGTGAAAACACCAGTGGTGGTTGGTGTAGTTGCAGTCAGTTGGTGGAGATAGAGCTGTAGAGCAGGTGCGTTTCCTGGAGGTGTCAAATAATAATAATAATAATAATAATTTAATCTTCTCTGTATGCTCTCTTCATCACTGCTCCTTTTTTTTTTTAATTAGTTCTTCAGCTGGAGGAAAATTTTCTTTTTCTTTTGTCCTTATTAAAGAAAGTTCAGAAATGTTCATTGCAAGCTTAATATTATTTTTATTTTAAAAGAAAAGTAAGCTACTTTTTCTTTTTTTTTCCAACACTATCCTGAGACTGAACTAACTCCTTTCCTCTGACTCAAATATAGACTTAGATGATCAGTATATTGTAGTGGAAATACAGTGATCTCTGAATTATCCTATCTATAGATAACTGACTCTGAATGGATTAATGTATCACATAGCTTCTGGTATACAGTATCATGTAACGATCTCCAGTAACTTAGCATTCATTCATTGAGGTAATTGAATGAATTGCTGTATATAAATGGAAAATCATAGTTTAGTTAAACTATCAGCTACATTTAAGCTATGTTTATTGGTAGAGATCATTCACGTAATATCACATTTTATTATTGATGTCTGTTTTATTGTTTGAGGTGATTTCTTCAAATTGAAGCACTTACTTCATATATGAAGAATGCTTACACTTGGACTTATTTTCTTGACTAGTTTAATTTAATTTCAACCAAAGGGGGGAAAAAATTGTATTTCTATTTCTAATCCAGAGAATTTTAATAATATGGTAATACATCTTTTCACTACTTGTATATGGGAAATATATGATTTCTGCATTATTTCAACCTTAGTATCTGAGTGATCTGATGTGAATTGTGACTCACTGAGACTTATTTACTATCTTTAGTGACTTTGTGTTCGAGGCTTCTCCATAGGTAAGTGTCAGCTAGTTGCTAGATTTATTCAATTTCTCTCCTTTTTTTTTTTTTAACTTAGAATTTACAATTGTTTTATGAACTTTAAAGGGTGATCCCCAGTGGAGAAGCTTTTGGTGTATGTGTGTGGAGGGGGGGGGGGGGGGATCACAGTTCATATATTTGTCAAGCTAAGTATATAGAACACAATGAAATTGTAAATTCTGTCACTACCAACATAG
The DNA here is from genome assembly GCF_054136105.1 of Typopeltis vanoorti. Taxonomy (NCBI): domain Eukaryota; kingdom Metazoa; phylum Arthropoda; class Arachnida; order Uropygi; family Thelyphonidae; genus Typopeltis; species Typopeltis vanoorti. The sequence continues at coordinate 53,813,232 of NC_143568.1, read as the reverse complement.
AAATCATGGGAATGGAGGTCTAAACTGCAAATGCAGGTCCCTGAAGATATATTCCATATATAGCTCTTCAATCAAACAGTTACTGGAAGCGGACTTGACTGAAATTCTGGACTCAAACAAAGCAGTACTATTAGCAGGAGACCTCAATGCTGAGCACAGCCTAGAATAGCACACAGCCTGTTGCCAAGAACATTGATCACTCCAGAACCCACATACTACAATGTAGCAGGACTACCTGATATCCTTGACATAACAGTACTAAAAAAATATCATGCACCAGTAATAAATAGGTGCAATGGATGACCTCAGCTCTGAACAAAACCCAGTTTTATTCCAACTGGGTTTGAAGACATGAAAATATCCCAGATTGGATTCCATCATCAACTAGACAAAACTAACGACTGCTCTCTACATGAATCTGTTGGTCCAGTTCCAGCCATCGACTCAAAGGAAAACATCAATGATTCAATTTCAAGCTTAGAAAAGCAGATACCTTACAACTGCATTAACAGTTGCCACCACACATGTGCCACGCACAAACTCCGACCAACTTCTGGATGAGATTAAAAACTTGATTCTGTGAAAAGAATAGATCCAAGCTACCACAGAATGCTGTCCCCAGAACACTTACAAGCGCTCAGTAGGCTTACAAAGGAAGTTTGATATGCACTTATAAACTATTCAAATAAATAGAGACAAAACTTCAGTCCTCAGGCACAGAGGGTCAGGCACTTTGGAAAATGACCTAAGATCTATACACTGTAAATCTCTCCCATCAATCCATGTGGTAAATGTGGTCTGGTTTACATGACGTAGACAATGTCATAGCCTTTGCCAACCTAGAGTGGCAATAAAGTCCAAACTACACCCATGTGGATCTAGACTTCATCAGTAAAGTACACACCTGGGTACATTGTATGCTAAAACACAGAGTAATTAAACCCATCCAACTGACATCATCTGTTGAGGTATATGAAATCATCACCAAACTTAAAAATAGGAGAGCACCAGGCCCAGATGGGATTTCTAACAAAATCATCAAATGGCTGCCAAATAAAGCCATAATGTACATTGTGGCTATTATTAATGCCATATTAAGATATCACTACTCTGCTTGATGGTAAGAAGTAGATGTAATCTTAATCCCTAAACCAGGAAAAGCAGCACACCTATTTGCAAAACTATTGCCCAATCAACTGTATTGTCAGAACAAGTCTTGATATCTCTTCTGGGTCCAGCCACTGATGATATTTAATAATGTTCATATTTGAGCTTGTTTGTTTCCTAGGAAGCTCTCTCGATGGCAGGCTTTTGCCTGTCACTGAGAGAGCCACTGCTGATTCTATCCTCGGAGTGATTCAGGTCAGGAGTGATGAGTTTAGTAGTAATCTTTCGTAAGATTTACAATGATTTTGTAGGTCACTCAAAGCTCAATAAAGGTTGAAACTAGTTTGGGTAGTGACCCTTCTCATAATGCTGCATTATACACACAGCATTATACACACCCAAAAGGATGTGTACTGTATGCATTATGGGATGCTAAGGCAATTGATGTATAGTCATTATTCTTTATATACAAGTAGCTTAGTTTTGAAGATATTTCACGTGCAGACATTATTTGCTTACACAATTATGTTAACTGAGATAACAATCAGGCATTTATTATGTTTAAAACTTTCATATCGGGGTCATCATTCTGAGCATATGTACCCAAACTACAGCTAGATCATAGCAGTAATCAACTACAATTTATTCTCACTGCAACAGACTACTGAAAAAAGCCCTATAACATGTAATGTATACTAAAAAATCCTTTAGAATAGCATCGTTGCTGTTCTAAAGGATAATATTAACTGTAGCAAACCATCTGCCAAAGGAAAGTGTTCCCCTTTTTTGTAATTTTATTGTAGAAAAAGTTGAATATATAACATTATTCTGACTTTGTTAAGATCCAAACTTCTGGTGGGATAATGATTTGCAGGTTTTCTAATAATTTGTTAGATATAAATTTAGAACTTTACAAAGAATTCATAAATTTTAGCATAAATGATTAGATATAATACAAAATATCATCTGAATTTAGAAATTTCTAGAAGTTTTTTTTTTTAGCTATATATTTCTTTTACTGATTAGATGATTAGATATAATACAAAATATCATCTGAATTTAGCAATTTCTAGAAGGTTTTTTTTTAGCTATATATTTCTTTTACTGATTTTGTGAAATTAACTCCTTATCAAACAATTATACAATTTCTTCTATGAAAATAACCATTAATATGAAATCCCTTCCACTGTAGTATAATGATTAGCTGTCTCATGGAAAACAAGCACATTCATCATCAAAATATTAGAAAATATGAGAAATAGAACTTATTGAGATGAATGTTCTTGCTTTCCATGATATAGCTAATCATTATACTACAGCAGGAAGGATTTCCTTCCACTGTAGCATAATGTACCAATATTACTTGGCAAAATAAACATTGGATTTAAGTTAAATAATAATTTAATTTTAAAATAAAATTTCCTAGCATCTCCTAGAGCACTATCATTAAAAATGCTAATATTTCTAAGTATAGGGTCTCCACATTGGACCTCTCTGGTTTCGACATGTTATTACTACTTAAATGTATGGACCGTGGTGTCAAAATTGTACAAATGAGATGGAACACTAACCAAGATTTTGTAAAAAAATAAAAATATTCCAGATGAAACCTGTAGAGTCTCTGTAACATTTGAACAACCCAAACCTCTCATATTTCTGCATTTTGATTTTTTTTACCATTCTCTGAAACTAGGGAGATCCATTGTGAACATCCTGTACTTGGTCAGTACTGGATTTCAGATGGTCTGGGCACCAGCATAGCTCACACATTAAAGACGCAAGATATTTAATGTTAAACAGGTAAGAAATTTATTGCCAGAGGGTAAAGTATGCACTAAGTGAGAAAGTTCAGGGCAAAGGAGCAATCACATACTAAATGATGATGGAGATATCAGTTACTAATAAAGGATCATTTCAGTTAACAAAAGTCATCAGAATTAATTTTAAAATTTATTAAAATTATTTTAAATTAATTGTTCATAGCCAAAATTTTTTGTTCCAGAACTTTTTTTATAGAAAAGTTCTGGAAACATTTGGAGTTAAGGGCTAGGATAATAATAATGGTAAGTACTTGCTGGATTTCTGATTAAGATATAGATATCATGCACTCACATGGAGAGGAAACACAGGAAATAAGAACAACCTTACTTAAATTAAGGGGATATTAAATCCCACATAGTTTTAAAACCGAATAGGAAACTCAAAGATAGGAATCAGAGAGTTTCTTGACGAATATAGTAAACTATAAAGTATCGGTGAACACTTAGCGTGAGCTAATGCAAGTGACCCTAGTACGTAGTACATTACCGGACGACTCGTTGCAAAGGTGGGGAAAGTTCAGATCGCTATTCTTAGGTATTTTCCATAATGTAAAAACACATTTCCTAGGAAATGTATGCTGTTATTACATTATGGAGGGAGGTCACTACCCAGACCGGTTTCAGCCTTTTTTGAGGCTTCAACAGCTTATTAACTCTTTATGCTTAAGTAAGTTTAATGAAGCTTATTAGCTCTTTATACTTAAGTAAGAACAACCTATTTGACTACATTATGTTAATAGTGATATCTTCATGTTGGTTCAGGATACAAGAGTATACAGAGGATTTTAAATTGGAAGGGACCATCACATAATTTTAAGTAAGATAAGAATGAATATCACATTGAAAAAGAAGAGTATTTAAGAAAGTTTTAAAAAGAAATAAAGTTGATCAGCTTTTACAAGTAAACTGTAGACACAACTATACAAACATTGAATTGAAAACAAGAACCAACCTTGGAGTCTCCCAGACAAAGTCTGAAGAAAACCTTGATGATTAAGCTATGGATGCGCATGGCAAAGTTGTCTCAAGGATAGAAAATAAGAACTCCATGCCAGACACAAGAAGTTAAGAGGTCCTGGAAAAGAAAAAAGTACATTAATTGTTACAGTAAATAAGTAAGGAAATTCTCTAAAAGAATACAGAGAAAAATGTAAGCAAGCCAAGTAATGTGCGAAAGTAGCTAATCCAAAGTCATGGGAAGACTGGTAAGAATATAGAACATAAAAATTATCAGGAAGGTGACAAAATGTTCTGGAGTCTACTGAAAAAGCTTAGAAATGGAAGAAAAGAGTACTGTAAAGGGAATCAAAGATGATAAAGATGACATGAAAACTGAAGATAAGCGTATCTTAGATGTCGGGAGTAATTATGTTGAAAGGCTTAAATGAAATAAGAAGTGACAGAACGGTATAAGAAAATTTTTGTATCTCATATTTCATACTTGAGGTAGAAAAGCCATAAAAAAACTTAAATTGTGCAAATTCAGCTGGATTAGATGATATTCTACTAGAAATTTCTTTTACCTCTTCTTTATACTTCTATTTGAAGAAAATGCAGTGTATATAAATTTGCCAGGTGGGGAGGTGGTATGATTTAAAATGGAAGCTCTGGTGTCATTAAGGTTGAGGTGGGATGCTATATGATATCTCCCCCCCCCCCCCCAACACTAATAAAACATTCGAAATATTTCAAATGCTTTATTAGTGAAACAGTAAGTTTAATTGTTTAAAAGAAGAAAGTTGAAGTATCAAAAACATGATATTGCAGATGGAAATTAATATTAAAAAAAAAAACTTTTAATGTAACAATCTAATTTCATGTCATATATGTCTGCAATAGTCTGTAGGCATGTATTACATGAAAATGTTATTGTCTGACAATAGCGTCTGAAATAATTTTATGAATTTTATAATAATTCTTCCCTAAAAATACAGAAACTGCCGTTTTGCTATCCTACACTTTTTTTTTTTTAAAGCAAATGGTAGTTTCTTATTATTTAAGTAAGTCCTTTTTATGCATAATGTTGATTGATGCAGATACATGGTGCTACTTATATCAGTGGAATTATGTTTCCCATTCAGCTCTGAGAGAGTAATAAGGAAGGACAATTTGTACATTATGATTCAAAGATTGTTTTCACACTGTTTAAAATCATATATACGTTGCCTTGAGGAAAGGCACTCTTCAAGTCAGTAATACAGAGGGGAAAAAAAAAAAAGATTTTATTTTTTTATATATATAACTGTACCAACAGAAAGAGAAAGTGAAATGAATATTTCAAGTAGTTCATTCTATTTGTAGTAAATTTGTAAATAAGCAGAACATTATAGAATTTGTCAAAAAAAAAAATGCATGTTTATACTTGCATTTGAATACTGATTGACCAAGACAAATTATAAGTGTAGTTATTTTTCTGTTAAAGAAGAGATAAGAGACTAAAGCAGTATTTTCCAAAGTTTGGTCTGTGGTCCTCTCAGGAGTACAAGAAAGTTCTTGGTGGGGTGGGGCATACAAGGCAGTTTTAATTTTGTTGTTGTTCTCATTGTTATGAAGTGCAGATAACTAAAAAAATCTGAAGGATGTTTTAAACAACATATGTATCTTGGTATTTCCCTTGTTAGCATTCAAGAATATATGAGCAAGGCTAATCTAAAGTGTCCTAATACGGATATGAATATTGACTGACCATTATTAGGGCCATGTCTAGTTGACAGCACAATCGCTTTCCAACTGTGGTTCAAACTCTGTGCATTAAAAGTTTAAATTCACATAGTTCAAACCATTCTTTCACCACCTGTGTGTACATCTGTAAATGTTTAATTGTGTTTATGTGTGTGCATCACAAGTTGCGACAGATGTACAGGCTATGCATGCGAAGTTGATTTTCTATGCGCTTGTGTGCTTCACAAAAAAAACTGTGTTCTTGATGTGGAGTCCTGTCTTCAGCTAAAAATAACAAATATAGAACTGGATTTCAGCTAATTTGCTTCTTTTGAACAGAAACAATTTCATTCATCTCATGAAAACATTTTATGTTATTGAAAATGTAAACTTCCTAATTTCTGTTTCTACTGTATGTATATGGGATTCATATAGCTAAAATGTATTTAATAATTAAATGTTTTATGTATTTGTAATTTATTATAATACAAATGTTAATAAATACTTCTATACATAATTATTCATGTTTGAATTAAATATTATTAGCTAACATATCCCCCCCCCCTTCTCAGTGAGTTAGAATATGCCAAAATTACTAAAATTTTAAATGGAGTATTCAAATACTGAAAGTGGGAAATGCTGAACTTGAAGTGTGAAAGTATTTCATTTGCCGAAATTAAATAGAATGTTGGCACACTGGGTTTACCTCTCCATAACATTAACTTGCATATGTTCATTTCTCTTGGAAGAGAAATAAACATATGCAAGTTAAAAATTAACATATTTTCTCAATTTGAGAATATATCTATATCTGAGAAAAATTAGTTCCAGGAGTCACACCGGGTGATGTAAGCACCAATTTCTCTTCTAAGAGAAATGAACACATGCAAGTGTGGAATATAAACATTTATATATTTGTTTTGTACACAGCAAAATGTGAATTAAATTTTTTCGCATCTTATTTTTTAAATGATTAGAATATTTTAATCTTACTGGATTAATATAGTGACTTTTTGTTTCCATCATGTGTAATATTATAGTCTGGTAATTAAAGTTGATATACTTCTGCTGATATTGATACAAGTCTCTAATTAATTATCAGCCATGTCAACCATTTGACATGGTTGATAATTAATTAGTTCATTTTTCTCAATCTGAGAATATATCTATATCTGAGAAAAATTAGTTCCAGAAGTCACCACCAGGTAACGTTCTAATCACCAAATGCCTGGAATTTGCGTATCACTCAACTCAATAGGTGCCAAGAGGGGTTAAAAAGGTGGACAGTAGTATTTTCCCATCATTCTGGTTAATGCCGTCCACAGTGATGGCACTAACCTTTCCTCAACGTGCTTTACTTGTGAAGCTGTACTACCTAAACAAATGCAGTGCTGTTGCTCCACTGCGAATTTCATCGCCTGAAGAAATGTCAATGAGGTGTACTATCTCCAGATGCTCTGTGATGAACGATTAGTCCTTTTGAAGAAACAGGATTGTTGGGAGTTAGACCTGGCAGAGGTTGCAAACCAGTCAGTTCAGAACAACATGAATGAAGTTGCTACTGCCGTTGTGAAGCATGCTACTGTGACCTGCTCAGTTACTGCTGAGAGGTACGTGATATGATAAACAATTTTGTTGTGCCACGCTACAGTAGCACCTGTGCATTTATTTGGTCGTTTTTGTGCAGGATGGGACCCGTCCCACACATCGGTCGATCCGTGCAGAAGGTTCTTCGAGAACATTTCACAGAAGCTAGAGTGATCAGCCATACGTTTCCCACTGCATGGCCTCCTGTTTCATCAGATCTTAAACCCCCCCCCCAACTCACCCACACACATGTGACTTCTGGCTCTGGGTATTCCTCAAAGAACAGGGTTTATCGGACTCATCCTAATAACTTGCCAGCATCGAAATCACTCCCAGACAGTTGTATTCTACCTTTGAACACACTGCAACGGATACAATTTGTGGCATACCGGGAATGGCAGTGAATTGAACAGTACAGCCCGTGAATACATAATGGAAGTGAATAAAAATGTGTTTTTTATGATTGTCACTTTTCTCTTTCTTACATACACAGAAAAAGTAGTACATCTTTATTAGGTACATCATGCAATGCCCCCAGCTGTAAATTATTTTTTTCATCTTCAGATATCACCGCATGATGCACAATGTATTCCTACTAAGTTTCGCAGCATTTGGATCACTACGTGGCATTCCACAAGGCCTTAAACTGGGAAACTTTAATTTTGACCACCCTGTATATTCCAAATAATATTGGGGGAAGGTGGCATCCTTGTCTAAGACCTCATGTTGCTTTAAAATGTTTTGGTTTTACCTCTTTTTATGTTTATGGTTTTCTCATATAGGCTGTAAGAGTGGTTTTAATAAAGTTATAGGCAAGTAGTTTTTTACTATATCAAAGAGTTTGTTTCTAAATTAAATTCTCTTCTTTTCTTAGTAGTTTGTGACTGAATGTAGGATCGATGCAAAATCTTTTTATAACCATTCTGTTCCTTATAATTTTTTCTAATAGAGGATTGATTTTGTTCAGTATTTTGACATGTATCTTATAACCTGTGTTTAATGAACTTATTCTTCTATAATTGGCACAGTTATTCTTACTTCCATTTTTAAAGATGGAAATTATAGTTATATTTTTCCAGTGTTATGTATTTTTGTTTATTAAAGTAAGAAATCATTGGTGAAATTTGTTTTCTTCATATTTCATTGGCTATTGGGATTTTATCTTCTGGTGGTTTTCCATTTTTCATTTCTTTTAATGTTTCATTTAATTCTTCTGATGTAATGTAATGTTATTTAAAAAATGAAAGCCGTAATCAAACATTCAAACTTATCAATGTGGACATTTCATTCAGTCATAGCTAGCATTGACTATACCGAGAGCTAGAATGGCAAGAAATTTGCTTTTAATTACTTAGACAGTAGGAACATACACTGCCTGTAAAGAAGTTAACGGACACTCCCCCCCATGAGCAAGGTGCATCGTGCCATGTGAAGACCCATGTCTTTGTAGCAGGTATAAATCCGGAATATGATGCTCGAAGTCAGTTCAACTGTGTCTGGGTCAAATGGCTGTAAAAAGGAAATTAATTTGTTTTGAAAGAGTCGATGCGATAGGATGCCATGTTGCTCGCCTATCTGATTGGCAAATTGTTGACATTGGGCCATCTGAGATCAACAATCAGTGATGCCATACTGAGATGAAAGTGCAGGGAGCCAACTGCAAGTGGTATACCCACAGTGGACGACTCACCACACTCATCTAATGTTGACCGTACAGTTCTACGAAGGATAGGTAAAAACCGCCATGCGGAGTTTTGGCTTGACCGAAACACGAATTTGCACAACATTCAGAACCGAGGCTCACAACATGGGCTTCAATAGTAGGGCCGCAATATGCCCCAGATTACCCGAACCAACTTGCAGCGTCATCTTCATTGGTGCAAAGAGCATGTACAGTGGGATGTAGAATCTTGGAATGCTGTGTTGTGGTGTGACGAATCGTGTTATATAACCTGCTAGGCAAGTAGACGGAGGGGGGGGGGGTCGGATTCCCTACGAACGTCTCTTACCAGAGTGTTCAACGCCAACTATGAAATTCAGAGGTGGCAATGTGATCGTATTGCCCTGGTTTGGTCTCGAAGCTCTAGTGCCACAAATATCGAATTCCAAGAGGTATCTGGACAATGCAATGCTTCATACTTTGTGACGTTTCTATGGAACTGACCATTGTCTCTCAGCAAGACAATATACTTTGTCATAAGCCTTCTGCTGCTGTAACTGCATGGTTTGTGGACACACCAGTGACTTCAACAGAACTGAGTTTAAAAAAAAAGTTTGCTGAATACCGTTTCACTTTTGTTAGTGAGTTCACTTAATATATGTAAATTAATACTGCTGCTAGTATTAATTTAAAATAATTGTAGGTATGAATTATAAAACAATTCACTCAGTGTTTACTATATATTATATGCAAAATATATATAGTATAAAATCATAATGGTCATCATGCATACATAATTTATCAACAATATATTGCTTCAATGAATGTCCATAAATTAAGTAATGAAGAAAAATTACGGTAACTGAGGAGGGGATTAAAAAATATGAAATTCAGGTACATTATGCATGAGGGTGTTCGGAAAAGTTCTCGGCCTCGACCCATAGATGGCCGAGGCATTCTTGTGAAATTGCGAGTCATTCTACAAGTAGTTGTTTTATTCAGCTGTCTGAAGCAAAAGTGTCTATCCCTTTAAAATGAATAAAATTGAGTATCATTCAGTTATAAAATTGTTTGTAAAAAAAGGTTTAACGCCAAAAGAAATTCATTCGAAGTTCATGAAAGTTTATGGGGGCACTCCTTCATTTTGACAATTAACCCTTTCTAACCTGAATATTTTTTTCCAAGTGAAAAAAAAATTCTTCCTATTTATTTTGTCTTTAGGTCTAAAAAAAATCAAGAGTATCAAGTATTTTGATGAAAAATACATTTTTCAGGATAGGAATTCCGACCGACTGATTCCATATGGAATCATATCCTGGTAGCAAATATTCAACTTCTGAGATTATACTCTATAATCCAATATATGCATATTATTCTACTAAGCCATAAAAACAGATATTGGTAAGATTTATACGTATAATACATATATGTTATTATATTAAAGAAATTGAACTAGAATGTACGATACCAATTGGAATCATTCGCCACGTAATATGGGCTACGAAAGCCAAGACAGTGATTCCAATTGGAATCATTAGGGCAGAAGGGGTTAAGAAATGGGCCGCCGAGTTCAAACGTAGCTGTACCAGCCTGGAAGACGATTCACGTGAAGGACGTCCAAAAAGTATAACAATACCAGAAATCATTGATCAAGTGCACGATATGGTATTGGATGATCGGCTAGTCAAAGTTGCTGAGACTATAGGCATTTCAAAATGGATATATTTTGCATGAAGAATTGCAAACGAAAGCTTTGTGCAAGATGGGTACCATGCTTGCTCACAGCAGATTAAAAACGCACTTGCATGAAAATCTTTGAACAGTGAGCGTTTTAACAAGAATAAAGCTGATTTTGTGCGTCGATTTATTACTATGGATGAGACTTGGATTCACCATATATACATGGATATATATGGTGAATACATATATATCCATAGCTTCTATACATACATGGATAGAAGCTGGTTGTTCAGTGCCAAAGAAGACAAAGTCAGTTCCATCAGCAGGAAAGGTCATGGCATCGGTGTTTTGGGATGCTAAAGGCGTTTTATTAATCATCTTTGAAAAGGTAAACCAATAACTGAAGAATATTATTCCGATCTTTTAACCAGACGAAGAAACGATCCGGTTTGCAGAAGAAAAAAAATAATTTTTCATCAGGACAATGCACCTGCCCACAAAGGTGTTTTGGCAATGGGAAACTTAAGGGATCTGCACTGTGAATTGTTGGAACCTCCACCCTATTCCCTAGATTTGGCTCCTTCTGTCTCTTCCCAAAACTAAAACTCTTCCTCGCTGGGCAGCGTTTTTCTTCGAATCGAGAGGTGATTGCAGCTGTAGAGGGGTGTTTTGCAGATCTTGCTGAGAACCACCACAGGGACGAGATAATGGCGCTGGAGCATCGCCTGAATAAATGTATTAGTCTTAAGGGAGATTATGTTGAAAAATTGAAATTATAAATTGTTTTTCATTGTTAGGCCGTAGAACTTTTCAGACTACCCTCGTAAAATGTGACGCTGAGTCTGGTTGTATAAAGGTGGACGTTTTGAAGTTGCTTCCCATTTCGAGTCTGGAGTGAGAATAAGACATTTCCCGATATCAAAATTCTGAGATATGACAGCTACACATTAACCGATAAATTCAAGTGGCAAGCCATCGTAAGACTATACTCAATGGAAGAACGATGGTCTTGAAGGTGCGATGGCCAGGGACATAGATGTTAAGCAACCTTGTGGTACAGCCTCGTTACGGTCTTTGGCTAGAATTCTTCCTTTTGCATCTGCATCTCCTTGGATGTGAAAGGTTCCTGGGGGGTGGGGTGAATGGTGTTGGGCAGAAGTGATGTCAAGGGGTACTGTTGACTAAGTTCCTGCATGTCTGTAGGAACTTAGAAGTGTTTCTTGCAGGAACAATAGCCTGATGTTATATGCCTCCTGCTTGAATGGTGATCTGAGGCCTCGGCTGTTAAGCAAGGTGATGCAAAAGTCTGGTGGTGTAATTGGTTGTTTATAACCAGTCTGGGTCCTTGATTCTAAGGTCTTTGGCGAATCTAAGTAAGGATTCTATTCGTAGGGAGATAGTGGAATATCCGTCCCCCTTGCAGGCTTGCTTGAAGCTTGGAACAGGAATTCGAAGTTTTGCTGTTATTTTATTTAAGCTGAATATACTACCTTCAAAGGTCTTGTACGAGTAGTTGTTAAATTTTGACCCGTGTATGTATATCTTTCTTTTATCCTTGATGTCTTCTCTTGAATGGAAGGGAAGTATGTTTTTGTTGTTTTTCTGGTACTGGATTTTTGTTTCTTTTCTTTCTTTGGAGCCTATTACGTAACGTGTGATATTTTCCCCTCTTTAAGTTGCATGTCTTCTGCACCAGAGGGGTCACTGGCTTCAGATGGAAGTCATCCTCGGGTTTACCGGCTGCTGCTGGTAAAACGGCAGCTTCTATAAGAGTTTCCGGCTCGACTTTAGTTGTTCGGTTTTGTTGGTTTATCTGGCTGGATGTCAGTTTCCAGTACCGTCGTAACCACTGATATTGCAGTGGAAGTAGCTACTTTTATCTTCCCAAGGACTGTCGGTGAGAAGGTCTTCTCCAGTATCCCTAAGAATACTGGAGTTGTGGAAATTCACCTTGATCCATGGTCATGGTAGGCTGTTGTGGCAGTGGCTTAGTTGTTGACCCTGCTCTTTTCGCGAAGGTGCGTAATGGGTAGCTAGTAATCCGATGGACTGGATTGCTGCTTTCGGCAGGTATTAGGGCAATGACTGGAGATGTGTCTGACACAATTGAAACACTTGACCTGGAGGCAGTCTTTGCCCAGATGTTCGATCGAGCAGAAGTGTTAGCATTGTTGCTGCACTCTGGGGTAGTTTACCATTACCCGTGCCGATATTAACCAAGTTGGACATAGGTAACTTCATGTCCATAGTAAAAGTTACTTCCCTGGAGAACCAAGTGAGATCTTTGGAAATGCAACATTTTATACTGCTTGATTTCGCAAGGGCTTCTATTAATATTCGTCTTTAGCTTGTATGGATTCCATCAAGAACCTATCTATATTGAGAGAGTGCACTTGGCTCCCTACCATGACTAGTCTTACATGGTTCCTCTTGTATAGAGAAACCCTCTAAAAGTTTTTCTCTCGAACCTATTCACAACTACGAGAAACTTTTCATCCCTATATGGAGTGGAGGAGCGGATGTTCTGTGATCCGATGATCTCTTTTAAGACTGGGCTCTTCAGATCCTTGCAGCTCAAATCCTAGCGTTCTAATCCTGGAAGAAACAAATATATACTCTAAGTGGACCGTCGTAGAGTAAAGTTTAGTAAATAAATGTTATAATCACGCCTATATGGCAAAAAAAAAAAAAATCCCACTCTAGTAGAAGTAAAAAAATGAATATCCACTCTGTAAACCTAGGAAAATAATCAGACAGCAAGCCTGAAGCTGACGTGATCGGTGAAAAGGTAAAGAAATCCCATCATCGGCATACTGAAAAATAAAAAGGTTAGTGTGCCTTGAAGAAAGAAAAAGAAGGGCAAGGAAAAGACAAGGTTTAGGTGGGGAGGGGAAGAAGAAAATAGGCATCAACTCATATCTTGCTAGCTTATTGCTATCAGAATAACTTTTGTTACCACTGCCAGCAGACTGTCTCAGATGGAAAGGACCACGAGAGTAACCGGTGCCCAGATGATCCGTGCAATCAGGGAGGACTGCCTCGAGTAGACCTCGGAACAAAGTTGACCGAAGTACACTCGATGAAAATGCAAAGACCAGAAATCAGACTAGGAGTGGAGATGCTACCGTTTATGGGGGTGGTTAAAGCAGTAGCAAATAGAACTTCATGGTGTTATTTCTGTTAGTACACAGGATGGGAGGTGTACACCACTTGATTTTAAATCTGGTTTCACCCAAAGCTTCTCTGTCTATAGATGTAACAACCTTAAAGAGCTATAGAACTTGTAGAAGATGATTCAAGAGTTGCAACCGGCTGGAAGGATTGCATTCTTAGAAAATTTTTCCTTACCTTCCAGATGTGGTATTTGATCTCATTGATAATAAATGCCAACGACCTGTCTGTTGGTGAATGACGCAGCGAACGGCAGATAGATGACTACTTCATGCAGTAGGATGGGGGACGCGAAGTACGTCGCTTAACTTCCTCCACTGTAGAGCACTCAGAAGGCATGCTGTATGGTGTCCAAGCTCCGGCAGAAGTCACAACATGTTCCTGGTGGTGTAGAACTTCCAGATGTTGAGATAACTGAAGGTTTCCATCGGCTATCCTCCATGCCAGATCCTTTCTCGATGGGTAGCGTCGATGTTTGGAGAGGTGACTAAACAGGATGGTGTCGTTGGTCCCTAAATCTGTAACTTCGGTTCGAAGGATGGTGAAGTGCTGGTACTAAGTGTTACTGTTCCTGGTATCGGTGGTGTTAATACTGACGAGCGGAGTTGTTCTGTTAGCTGACAAAGTATGGTTTGTTCTCCCAATCCGGGGACACTTGAAACCAAAAAATTCCGCACAGGATAACGGGGATGGCTGGTTTGCATTATCCTGTTAAGATGGAAAGCGGTATTGCTCAGGTATCTGATGTTCAATATGGGGAAGCTGAAGCTCCCCAGCTTCTCCAGAAGTTGAAGAATCTTCATCCTCGCTGTGTTATTGATGTTGACGACGTACTGATAGGCTGGACATAAGATTGTTTTGATGACTGTGGCCCTTTAGGAAAGTGACAGCTGTCCGTTTGACCTTGAGGCTCTCGAATTTTCGCATTTAAATTCTCGATGTTGAGTACAAGCTGTGCTGCAAATGATAACCCCCAGGATGGTGAAGAGGTCTTGTATGGAGTCCGGTAATCCAAACAACATCCCTATGGGACAAGACCCATAGGGATGTTGTTTGGGTGCCAGACACCATACATTTTGATCTTGGTTTTGTTGGGGTTAGATGTGGGCCCAACACTTTGAACTTCTCTAAGATAGTGAAGAAGAAATGACTGGAGTCGTCTCTGAGGGTTCCCACCATCTCATCCACGTAAACTTTTACTTTAGATTCATCCGTGGTGAGAGGTAATGGAATCTCTCTGACAGCACAAGAGTTGTTGATTGTATGAATGGCTCAAGAAAGGCAGCAGACTAAGGGGAAAACTCTGTTTGACCACTTTCTGGGTGTTAATAGGGTATCCGTTGATAAGGAAGTGGGGAGAGCTGTTGTAGTTCTCTAATGATGGAAAGAAGTCTGCTGCTGACTCGAACTTTCTGAAGGATGTTGAACAAAAAATAAATGACGGACTCTGTCAAACGTTCGGTTCATATCGGTGGACAGCAATGTCATTGAATATTTCTTGATGTTGACCAGATATAACAGTTCTTTTACTAGGATGAGACTAAACTGCTTCGATCGGATAGGAACACCATACACCTGTGAGCTGTTCATGATGTACCTCATCCACATCTTCAGTCTGTCGTTCTGTACACGGGCAAGGATCTAGTAATCCGTTTTCGGCAGACTGATGGGCCTCTTTTTTTGATGTAGCCTTAAGTAAGAAGACTGTATGGCCTTCCACAAATTCTGGCGGTATATTTCTGGTGTCACAGAAGGTATTAAAGAGTACCACAAGAATGGGGAGGATGAAATCGCAGGGCTCATGATAAAGTTCTGTCCCTCAGCCGTCCAGTCCAGGCGGTTTCTTGGTTTGGCATTGCTTGAAAGCTGATGTTCGGCCACTGTTATCGGTCGGTCTAACCCTGGTGGATGTGCACAGGAAAAGAGTCAGTGTTCCAAAAGGAGTAATCCTGGGCGGCGGGGGGGGGGGGGTACTGTTACCTTGGTACAGTTCTGTGTAGCTAACCCTAGAAGGCTGTCGGAATGTCAAGTGTAATGATGCTTGTGCACCTACCTTCAGTGATAGTTATGATGGTTCGCTCTGCTCGAAAATTAACGTCGCGCCTAATGTAAAAAGCGACCAATTGCCTAACTTCCGAGCGCAGGTGAAGCCTGCTCTTGATGTTTTTCTCCCCCTCAACCTGTTTGTTTTTCCATATCGATGTCGAGATTAATGCCACGGATGATGGTTTCACATGAAAAGTCTTGGCATTGACTGGCCACGAACCAGCTTCTTTCCTTGTACAGTTCACGGCGCCGAGATCTGCGAAGGAAGACACGTTCTTAACCCCATTCAATCATATTTTCTTTGATGGTGATTTTTAGTTGTGCCCACTTGATCTAGTCCCGGTCAGCATTTCCCTTGATAGAGCAATGCCGGATAGGACAGAGATATGAGAATATCTCTGTCCTATCCGATATCTCTGTCCTATAGGACAGAGATATGGAAGTTACCACCAGACTTACCGTCACTGTTCTCAATCACGGTAAGTCTGGTAGTAACTTCCAGGGACCAGGACGGACCAATTTCTGCTCTTTCTAGATATTTATATGACAGCACAACCATTTTGTGGTCTGAGATGTCGAGATGCATTGGTGTCTGAGATGCATTGATGTCTACATGCCTTATGGTCTCGACTCTGGAGACAAGGGATGGTGATAAATGAAAGCGGTCTGGCCTCATCCCGATTCTTTGACCTGTCCACATGAAATCCCAACAGTAGCGGTTGTGAACCTTCCAGATGTCTCTAAGCTGGAGATTTTTTAGATGAACTGCCTACAGGCATCACTACACCTGACATTCACTACAGGTGCCTGTAGCCAATATTGCAATTTCCTCCTATTTGGAAATTGCAACATTGGCATCGAATATCCAGCTTTGAACACGACATCGAGATGACCTAAAACTCGTGACGACTATACTTTTTATTTTAAAGCTGGTGATCTCGTTGTTTGACTTTGTGTAGTCATCACAGATGAACTGGAAGATGGGAAAAAAAATGAAAGAAAAGAAGAAGTCTCCCAAAATAAGAACTCCGAAAAATGAGAAACAACATCGGAATTCGAAATGGAGGCGGAAACCGCTCCTCAAAGATTGGAGTGACTTCCATGTTTCTTTTTTGGGGGAGGCTTCTTTTCTTTCTGTCTTTCTTGCTTGGTAGTAGTTGTTGTGGGAGGTAGTGGTTGTTTTTCCTCCTTCTCAATTTGCATTTATTGTGCAGGGAGGACGCTAGCTACCAGAGGGAAGGTCTTGGGTTCTTCAGTTAGAGATAAAGTCTTTGGTGTTGTTGAGGAGCTGGTCGCTGATGGAATGCTGACGTTGTCTTCATCTGTTTCCGATAGTAAGGTGGTCGTGGCTGTAGAGAAAGCTCTTGCCTCAGCAGATGTTGTTGAAGTGAGGTTTTAATTTTGCCCAAAAGTACTTGCAAGTTTTCTTCTCACTGATTTTTTTGGAAAGTTCCTGAAATTCACCGGCGTCCCAAACAGACTGCGAGTTAAGTAGTTCGATCGGTTCTCCTGCTCGCTCTGCGAATGTGCGCAGAGGACAAGATGTTATTTTGTTCTTACTACTTATTTTTAGTTGCGCACACCTGTCCCAGTCCCAGCCAGCAGTGATCCAAGTGGAACACAGTTTTAGCGACGGGAAGTCTGGTGGTTATTACCAGTGGCCCAGGCCAACTTTAACTGTCTCTAGATGCTGGTAGGTGAGCACAACCATTTCTTTGTCCAAGATGTTAACGTTGATGTGGACGTGCCTTACGGTCTCGACTCTGGAGACAAGGGATGGTGATAAGTAAAAGCGGTCGAGCCTTGTGCCGATTACTTGGCCTGTCCACAAGCCAAGATGGTGAATTCTCCAGATGTCTGTCAGATGGAGATTTTTTAGGTGAATTTCTAGGTGCTTGTTGCTAGCAGTGCCATTGTTGGCATTTCCCCCTACTTTATCCCAGGCCGGTCCGCCATGCAGTTAAAGTCTTTCGCCATAGATGTAGGCGTTAAGCGACTGGAAAAATCTTGGTCTTTCTGTAGAATTTGTTGGGGCGTAAATCTTGAACCTGGTGGTGCAGCCCACCAGTCAATGGCGGCGAGTTTTCTCTCCTCTGGATGTAATGGAAAGCTCCGAGGAGGGGGGGGGGGGTAGCGTAAGTACCCCGAACGCGGCGCTGTTTCTTTTGTCGTAGCTCCAAAATGATGTGATGTGGTACTTTTGGCTCAGTTCGTGCATACCTCTGTAATGGAAGAAGTGCGTTTCCTGCAGGAACAAGAGCCGGATATTAAAAACTAGCATTAACATCCACATCTCCACTTGTTTTGATGTTGAACAGAACCCTCTGATATTAAGGGAAGCAACACAGGAGGAGGGTGGTGGCATTATCATGTTTTAATATATTATACTCGCATAGGTCTTTAATTCTCAGTTGTTTGACAAATAATTAGAATATCAGAAGGGAGGTGGGAGAGCATCCACCACCATAAGAATGTTATTTGTTTTTCTTTTATTATTATTATTTGAGACCTCCAGGGAGTCCAAAGACTCATCAATAGAATATTTCTTTTTATCTTATGGCATGCTTTTTCTAAATCAATAAATATGATGTATGTTTCTAGTTGTATTCGCTTCTTTCTTCTATACATTAATCCAAGAAAGAAATCTCTACCTATACATGAATGCCCTTTACTAGAATCATTCTATCTTTAGAATATTTTGCAAGTTATTATTATTATTATTATTATTATTTCGTATTGTGCTGTACGTTTTGCAACATAAATTCAGAATACTTATATTCCTCTCGTATATTTTTAAGGTCTTCTCTATTACCTTTTTACGATTAGGAATTACTATTGTTTTCTTCCATTATTTTGGTGAATTTCCTGTTGAATGAACTTTATTCAAAATTAATGACCTCTTTCTAAATATTATTCCTGCATGTTTATATTATTCTGAGGTTAAGTTTTTTTTTCCTCGTGGTGGATTTTTTTTATTTTTTATTTCTTTTAAACTAATTCTTCCACTGCTTTAACTATGAATTTCATTATCTGTTTGCGAATTGCATTTAAAACTATTATCAGTCTATAATTCCAAATAAAATTTTAGTAATTCTGTTGTTTTTAGTTCATTGCTGATATTTTTTTCTCTAATATCTGAACTTAGATCTCTTAAAATTTTATATTCTAAACTGGAGTCTAAATAGTATATTCTAAACTGGAGTCACAGTGTTACATAACATTTTTACAAGCAGAACCTCTCAGCATGTCCATCCCAACTCCATACTCATCTACACGAGGCGTACCCAGTTAAGCCAAGTAATCTAACGAAATGTTGGTTCAAATCCCAGTGGGAAGTTAGATCGGCGAACAGATGAGCAATGGATGCTGAGATAATGGTAATATTCTAGGACAGAGTAGCATCTAAAAGATGACAGCGGAAAACGAGCAAATTTTGGTCAACGGTGACATCCACAACCTCAGTAAGTGGTTACTATTCTCAACACGCCAGAACCTGGTCAGGAGATGGGCCCGATATAAAGCCAACTTCTCAGAATCATTGGGCGAAGTCTTCTGTTTTCTCTTCTGGACCATCTAATCCAATTATTTAAGGAGACTGTTTATTTATAATTAACTTCTATTATTCTTTCGTTCCAGTATGTGTAATAATTTATCTGTTTTGAAATAGATTTCGGAAGCCAAATCATAATGCTTGCTCTGCTCTTTTCTTTCAGCTGACTCTATGATATATCAGAACAGAGTTCTTTTAATTTCTTCTGTGTTTTCGTGATTAATGCAATTTTATTAAACACTTGTGTATTGAATGTTGTATCTAATTCTATTCTTTATACACTATTCCAAGTGTAAATGCTCATTGTATTTTATCCTTTCTATTTTCGTTTTGCTGTTTTCATTCCATGATGGACTCTTCATTTTCTGAAGAGTCCATCCAAATTCTTCTTTAGGGCTTAAAAGTAAGATAAAATTCTCTAATGAGTAGAAATTAAGCGGATAAAAATCCTATGTTGTTATATAGCCAGTAAGTGAAACTCAAGATCGAGAACTACGATCTATATGAGTTTCAATGCCGAAAAACTATCGGCGAAGGCAATTCGAAGCAAAGGTGGAGCAAGCTCCCTCACTATTCTTGATATGCTCTCATAATGTAAAACACAGCTCCTAGGAGATGTAATACTGTCATTACATTATGAGGAGAGGTCACTACCCAGACCGGTTTCAACCTTTTTTGAGGTCTCATCAGTGAGTTGGTAGACCTGGAAGATATCAAAGCTTAGTGATACTAAGGTCTACCTACTCACTGATGAGACCTCAAAAAAGGTTGAAACCGGTCTGGGTAGTGACCTCTTTTCATAATGTAATGACAGTATTACATCTCCTAGAAGCTGTGTTTTACATTATGAGAGCATATCAAGAATAGTGAGGGATCTTGCTCCACCTTTGCTTCGAATTGCCTTCGCCGATAGTTTTTCGTCATTGAAACTCATATAGATCGTAGTTCTCGATCTTGAGTTTCACTTACTGGCTATATAACAACATAGGATTTTTATCTGCTTAATTTCTATTAAGTTGCCAGAAAACTAGCCGTTTGGCTTTTCATTTTAATTCTCTAATGAGTAGTTCAGTAATAGGATTACTACCTTCAGGTCTCCAAATTCGCCTTACTCCATATATAAATGGAGAAAGTGGGGATAATATACTTGAGCAGTTGAATTAGAGATACCTACCTAGTAGCGGGTAGCACCCCCTTTCGCCTTAATGACGGCGGCAATGCGGCGTGGCATGGACTCCACGTCGCATTGCCGCCGGAATCACTGGAAGCATTGGGGAGCCAAACTGATCCATGACCGCTACACAGCCTCCCACAATGCACGGAAATTGGTTGGAGCAGGGTCCAGGGCGCGTATATCTCTCTCGACAGCATCCCAGATGTGTTCAATAGGATTGAGGTCAAGGGACCTCGGAGGCCAGCCAAGCATCCTCATGTCCGTGGAGTTCATCCACCCGCTCGGCCACAATTAGTGAGCGGTGGGCCGATGCATTGTCTTGCTGTAGGTACAGGTCTCCTGCAGGATGCTGTAGGCATAGAAATGGATGCACGTGATCTGACAGCAGGTCCCTTTATCGTTCGTTGGTGAGGGACGATGGTAGATGTGCCAGGGGACCCATTTCATCCTACGTAAACAGTCCCCATACGAGGATACCACCACCACCACCAGCCTAAACTGTACCCTGTTGGCACGAGGGATCCATCACTTCGTGTGCTTGGAGACGCACTCGTACCCTGCCATCGGCATGTACCAACGTGTACCTCGACTCATCAATCCAGGTGACCTTTTTCCATGCTTTGAGGGTCCAATGGCAGTGTTCCTGCGCCCATGCTAATCGTTGTGCCTTGTGACCTGCGGTGAGCAGAGGTATCCTAGTCGGGCAGTGGCATCTGTACCCCATAGCGAGGAGATGGTTCAGGATGGTGTGGCTGCTCACACGTCATTGTTGTTCAGCATTGAATTGGCGAGTGATCTGCGGCACTGTGGCCCGTCTATCCGCTGTTACCATCCGAGCTACCGACGGCGTCCCCTCTCATCGACAGATTGTATACCACTGCAATTTTCCCTGGTGGCTGTGGTTTTACCCGATTCCATGTACTAACGGTACACTCTTGACACAGTGGCCCGTGAAAAGCCCAGTGCCTGCACGACTTCGGAGATGGAGTGTCCCATATGTCTGGCTCCGACTATCTGGCCGCGATCGAATTCGCTGAGATCTCGAGTCTTCCCCATTCTGTGCTCGACTATTACTCAGACGGTCAGTACAAGGTCTGACGACATCCCCGTCACGCGGCACTATTCCATTCGCCGGGGCGACCACAGCACCATTTCGCCAACACTGCAGGTATCTCTAATTCAACTGCTCATGAGTGCATATAATAATAGATAATATGGCTAGCATATACGAGTACTTCAGCGATGACCAGTTCTCTATAAGAATTAGAGAAGATAAACCAGTTCTACTGAACCTCATAAGGAATTTTTGAATTCATGTAAGAAGGATAAAAAGTTGCCACTTTGTAAAGCTAGTTGAAATAATAATAATGATGATGATGCCTTTAAATTAGTTAACTGCTTATGGTGAAAATGGATAAGAGAGGGATATGACCTATGGGCTGCTCATTAATATTATATTTTATAGACAATATAATTCCAGGAGAATATTTTTAAATAAATCATATTAAAGCATCACTTAAGACCTAAGTGCAATGTTTAAAAATGTAGTCAGAATTTTTATTTACTTAAGGAGTAGAAAAAATAAGATTGCATTTCTTTCTTATGCTTCCTTTCCCCCCCCCTCCTTTTTTTCTTTTTTCGAATAGCAAATAGTTGTTTATTTTATTTAATGCTACTTGATGATTTTTAGTTCTACCCTTTTCTAAATCGTTGAAAACTGCGCATTTATGAAGTGAAATAATTTTGTTCTTTTAGTGTCCAAATACTTTGGCTGAATAATGGCTACAACTTATTTAGAATTGAAACTTGGAGTTTGGAAGATATTAGAATAATTAAGGAATGAGTAACACGATGCCTATACACCATTGGTGAAAGTATTTATTAAAACTTTATACACTCAAGGAACTGAACTTCAAATAAATTTGGTAGTTTATTTCGTACAATGCATATCTCTAGATTTTGAGAAATACCTTTAAAACACATTTCTGATTTTTTTAAAAAATATTTTGGTCCTCATAAAGTTTTCATCCTTTTTTTTTTTTTGGAAAATATTTTCATATTTCAACCAACATGAACATTACCAGTCCCATATTTGCAGATGACTGTTTTTACTTCATCCCCATCGAGTTCCAGTGTCGAATGGTAACGTATGGCAAGTGTATTTATAAAAGTCCCAGATGGACACTGAAAAATAGATCAACAAAGCATAATTTAGAATGTCTAATTTTAATTGAAACATTGTTATATGTGTTTTAATGTCAATGAGATTTGCTAATGGATTTAATTTTGGTTTATGTCGAGTTTTTATTTTTCTTCTTATTCAACTAAATATAAAAAGTTTAGTCGAATAAAAAGAAATCTTTGCAGCGCAAAATATATGAAAATTACATAACGCTGATTTTAAATCGTACATACATTTCATAAGGACTGCGTAAGATAAACTACGAGTATAGTGAGAAAAATCATGATGATGATGAAGTTGATAACACTTTGTATTATGAATTTTCTCATTATAGTTTATTAAGATAAACTATAATGAGGACTGCATAAGTGCAGGTCCTTATAAAAACTGTATTTATTTAAACGCTGATTTCATTTAGGTTTGTTTTATTTAAAATCAGCATTATATAATATTCATATATTTTACGTTGGAAATATCTTGATATTCAAGTAAAATTTTTATATTTATTTTTTATTTATATTTGATGATTAGTTTCCTTTCATCCATACGGATGGTAAGGGCAGCTATGCTATCATACTGGGGAAGTGACTATGAGCAAAGTGATTTCCCGTTACCTTCCTTGCCGTACTATGTCCTATGGCTGTATCCTCTATGATCACGAGTCCGGTTTGCCTGTTTGTGGGATGAAAACACCCCCAGGATAAACTGGGGAAAAACCCTGCTGTCCACGCCCACGACCGACTAACTTGGCTATGGTTGAGGAAGATCCTTCAGCTCTTCACGTCTCCGACGAGAATCGAACCTAGGACACTCCTTCCCCAAGCATATGGTTGCGAAGCGCACAGCCACTAGGCCAGTGTTTCTCAGCGTGGAGCAATTTAAAGATTTTGGAGGGAAATTAGAAAATCTACATGTACTGTACATATTTATATGATACTTTTTCAGAATTTGGCTGACTATTATGCTAGGGGGTGGGGGGAAGGCATCAAAATCCTTGAGACATTGAGGTGGGGCATCAAAATCTTTGAGACGTTAAGGTGGAGCATGATCCAAAAAAAGTTGAGAAACACTGCACTAGGCTAACCGCGCGGGCATATTTATATTTAGAATCCATTAATTATAATGCTACCTCTAGGGTAGGCGGTAGCATTACAATTTATGAATTCTAATGACTTTACATGAATAACTACAAAACTGGAAAGTATAACACACTCAGTAGAATACTGTGTATCAGTTACTGGTAAACTGATCAGTTCATTGGAAGTTTTGAAGAGACGAATAGATAATGTGCTATTTGAATGTGTTCCTAGAGCTCGAAAAACAAATAAGGTGGAGTGAAATGGATGTGCAACCCTTTTAAGCAAGAGATCCATCAGAGGACGATGATGTGGGAGAATATTGTAAGAATAATAGTCAGAAGAGTTATGAAATACACGTGCATAAAAACGCAGGCCAGAAAAAATACGAGTATTCCGGAAAGCTGAATCGGAGTATGAACAAAAATTGGTTATGCAGAAACCGAAAGAATTTTATTGTTAAACTGCAAGTAAAAGAAAGAAGGAATATGGAAGAATAACTTTACTGGAGGTAGACGTTACCCTTCTATCAGAAGCAGATGCGATTGCTAAAATAACGAGTGCCTACTTCGCTAAGATCAATCAACCTGGTGTACGTCATAGTGCACAGTGCTACCACTACATTGGATGAAGAGATATGCATAAGAAGGAGGTTCTAGAGCTGTTACATAAACTGGATAAGAATTCGGTAAGACGGAAAGATAGGATATCAGCATGTGTCAGCCGAAATGGCTGAGTCCTTGTCATATTTGTATAATTTGAGTCCAAACCAGGAAAGATCCCATAGAAATGGAAAAAATGCTGCATGATAATATACAGGGGTAATGCAAAGACAGATGTGTCTAACCATTGACTTATAGGTATCTCTAGTAATTGTGAAAATTTTAGGGATATTGATAAGAACTTGCATACAGACTTGGAACAGCCTGGGTTTACTAAAGGAATGACACTCTATGTGACTGAGTTACATAGAGAGATTGGATACACTATGATAATCTTACACTTTTTCTAGGCATATGATAGGATACCTCATGAAAGCTGTTGCATAAACTGAATATGGGATAGCAGTATAAGCTGTTAAGTTGGATAAGTGAGTGGCTAAAGTACAGGTATAAGAAACTGGTATATGGCGATATAATCCTGCCAGATTTTAGGTGACAAGTGGTGTTGCCCCAGAGACCAATCCTTGGACCATTGTTATTCAGTCTGCATATAATAATGTTAGTTTGTTCATTTGTTTGCTGAATATGTAAAAATAGGCAAGGCAATTAGGGATGCAACTGATATACAACATTTACAGGGTGATTTTAGCATATTGGAAGTGTGGGGAAAACGATAATAACTTTCAATTCAATTTTATTAAGTGTAAAGTTATGCGCTTTGGCATGATGAGATATTTAACCTTTTATTATATTGGTGGGTAATTTTTTGAGAAACTGAGGCTAGAGATCTTGGAAATATAGTGGATATGAAGTTGAAGTTCAAAAGTCACCTAGCCAAAACTGCAAAGCCAACTCAGAGGATAATTGCCTTGTTGAAACGAACGTTGGCATGTAAGGCTAAGGAAGTAATTTTGCCTAAGTCCTGGATACGACCGCTACTGTGTGCAGATTTGGTCTCCTGGGTTCCTAAAGGAAGAAAGAAGCTGTGGAAAAGCTGCAAAGAAGAGTTTAAAAAATTAGTTCGGGATTACGGAATGTAGGTTACGAGGATGGATTGAGAATATGTGGAATGCAGACAGTGCCGGCGCCACCATTTAGGCGAACTAGGCAACCGCCTAGGGCGACAACCACGAAGGGGTACAAAACTTCAATTTATGCTTTATTCATACGTTACTAAAATATCAGAATTAAATAGTGATATATGATTTAGGTATCAATTCTTTTTCCTTATCCCTCACACATCACACTATTTTACTAATTAACTCTTGGTTCTTTTTTGTTCCTTACCACAAGATAAATATTTTAAAACGTTAACATTTTAAAATATTAAATTTCGGTATTTTATAACTTTTTTATAAATGAATTATAACAGAGAATTTTCAAATTAATTAAAAAAAGAAAATAAAAAAAGCCCTATTAATTTAACCTGAAAGACAATTTTATTTTGTTTAATGTCAATTAGAAACATTTTAGTTTATGAAATAAGGGGCGCACTTGTAAACTTTGCCTAGGGCGCAAAATAACCTGGCACCTACAGTGACTGCAGACATTTATAAACAGGAACGGTAATATGACAGAATTCCTATACGTAAGCCAGGCAAGGATCCTCACCTGTCTCAAAATTATCGTCCAATCAGTCTCATCTCCAACCTAGGCAAGATTGCGGAGAAGGTCATCCTCGCACGTCTTCAAACCTTAATAAATGAACTGGACATCCTTCCTAAAGAGCAGTTCGGTTTTCGGCAATACCACAGTACTACTCACCAAATCCACAGAATAGCGGAATACATTACTACCAGCTACAACTGGCGTCAATACACGGGAACTGTTTTCCTTGACCTATCTATAGCATTTAACAAAATATGCCATTTTGGATTGTTACATAAATTTATCTCAGCTGGTATCTCAATGAAATTGACACATTTAGTTAGTTCATATCTGCAAAACAGGACCATGCAAGTCAAGATTAACGGCACTACCTCATCTCAGCGACCCATCTCGGCCGGAGTACCACAGGGATCACTACTGGCTCCATTGCTGTTCTCTGTATACATGTCTGATATCTCGCACAACCCAGTGTCATCCATCTTGGCCCTGTATGCAGATGACACAGATTATTAGCAGAACTCTACGACCACATTTCGTTATTAGAAAACTTCAAGAAAACCTTCTAAAATTAGAAAGATGGTTTTCCAAATGGAGACTGCAATAAATCCCCTAAAAAGTTCAGCTATTCTCTTCACAAAAAGGTCGATATCTCCTGTAGGAGACATCTTATTATTCAACACCAAAATTCCTTGGCAGACGGAAACAAAATATTTAGGTGTCGTCCTCGAAAAAAAATTAACTTTTAACCAACACATCAAGGCTACATGTACAAAGGCATCTAAAGCCATCGCTCAGATCTACCCCCTAATATATAGAAGCAGCAAGCTAAACATCAGAATCAAACTGCTTTTATACCAGCTGACGATTCGTCCTATAGTTACTTATGCTTCTCCAGCCTGGAGCCACACCTCCACTACAAATATTATCAAATTGCAACGTGTTCAGAACAAATGCTTGAGAATGATCCTAAACACCCCCTGGTTCGTCAGAAATCATCAACTTCACCGAGATACAAATATTCCTTATATCTTCTCCTCTACAAACTTTAGCTGCAAAGTTCTTCCTAAAGACGTCCACTCATCCCAATGATCTAGTTCAGCAAGCTGTAGCCTATGAGCCTACGGATACATTCAAACACAAAAGACCAAAAGCCATTTTAATTTCCTTCAGTGATGTATGATCTCCATGCCCATTCTGGGCGAGCAAACTGCTCATAATATTTTCCCTCACTGTGACCGTAACAGACAACGGGAAATATGATAAGCTTTTCGCTTCACCCCTTAAGTCATAAATGTTAATTGTCAATGAGAGAAGCCTATAAATTTTTGGAAAGGGTGTTATAGGATATCGGTTGTTGATGAAAATGTTTATTGTATGGAAGGTGAGAAGAGGATTATGTGCGGTTAAGAAAGAGAAAAGAGCTAGATTTCCTCTCACAGAACTGAGAGGAAATCTAGCCCTTTGTGAGTGGAAGAATTTGCCTGTTAAGTATTGAATGCATCAAGTGTGAATGAGTTTAAGAGAAGGTATGACAGCTGGTGTGGATGGCGAATGGCCTCCATTCACGGGTCTTTGACTCACTGGAGGTCTGTAATAATAATAATAAGGATGAGGGGAAGATATTAAACAAAATTGATTATAAGAATGTTGCTTGAGTTTGTAGTGAGTAATGGAGAGTTACTTGCATTTACACAGTTACTTTTTCGAACAGCAAGGAATAGAGAAGACTGGAAGATCCTGCTCAAGAGAAGACTCCACCCGTCTTAGACGGAAGAGAAGAAGAAATGGAGAGTTAAAGAATTTTAACACTATCGTTTGCCAGGAAGGAATAAATGTGATGTTCATGCTGGTAGGAAATAATAAAAAGTTAGGACTATTAAAGAGATGGGGGACCTTTGGCACCACCCCCTCTCTTTGACTGCAGAATACACAGGAATTGCAAACTAAATGAAGTAAATTTATTTATATTTATGACCATTAGGCACTGCAGTGACTTCATGGCGATATAATATAAATATCAGCTGTTATCCATTGAGTTGTATAAAGGCCATAATATCGGTTAAAAAAAGTAAAGATTTTTTTCCTCAAAAATGTTGAAGAGAGAAAAAAAAGTGGGTAGTGACTGTAATGATGTGGTAAAATCACAGACAAAATGAACGTTGAATTGATTAGTTAAACCTTTTCTATAAAGAAATGCAAGAATTGCAAAATAAATATATAATAAAATAAGTTTCTATATTCAAATTAGTATCTTGAGATAACAGACCATGTACTGAGGACGTTTCCAAAACTTTAGAAGGGTTGCAATTAGGAAAAAGGGGAGGGGGGGGTGTTTATTGCTTAAAAAGGACCTACACTATGAAACTGACAACTCATTAAATTCATATACAGGATCAAAGTTTAAGGTTTTTTTTTTTTTTTTTGTGTGTGTGTGTGTTATAAATGTTGCATAAATATTGGACAGTAAATCACATGGACGCACAACTAGAAGTGGCACTCATAGGGGTAATGATATATCTGTCTGCAGTAACTCTTCATGGTAGTGCGATTACAGCATATGAACGAAGCCATTCCATTGGATTGTAACAGTAGCGCATATACGTGTTACACGATGCAGTGGCTAATCCTTACGTAGTTGCATATCTTGAGTAATGTAACTTTTATTGTAAGCAATTGTGGAACAATAATGTTGAAATTATCATCTAGCATAATTATGTTAACATTACCTAGTTTTGCCTAAAAGTACATTTCAGTATTGTACAGAGCAAATTTACATGAGCCTCCGTAGCTCAATCGGTATACACAAAGCCCTTTGGTCGGAAAGACGCGGATTAGATTCCCGTCCATGATGTGAGGAACCTTTATCTGGCCTCTTTTACCTAAAGGTGAGTTAGTCAGGCTCATACGGAGGTGGAGAGTTTTCTCCTGGTAACTCTGGTTTTTTATTCCTCAAAACAGGCGAACCGGAACCGTGAACACACACACACACATCTACAGACATAAATACTTCCCCCCCCCCCGCTGTCCAAAGTCAGGCTCTGCGACAAGCAGTTTGGGTTCGCTTTAAGTCGCATCATGCAAAATAGCGAATCCTGCACCAAGCAGGTTATAACGCGAGGAAGAAGAAGTATTCTTCATTTTGTCTTCTTCTTAGAAGATAAAGTGATGTTTTACACAACATATTGCTGAAATATTTAAAAAAAAAAAAAAAAAAAAAAAACGTTGTTAGTTAAAACTGTAAAGTAAGTTAAGCGCAAGCCCGCCCCTGCTACTTGTAGAGCATAAACAATATCTCCCTATTTATGCCAACTAGAGATGTGTATTATTAAGGCAACGTTGATAAGCTGAACGCGAAGGTTTAAATTCACTGAGCCATATTGCTACTTAACAATTGGGGAACGTGGAAAGAACACCATACTAAAAGCACTCTATAACGTTCACTGATTAAAATATAAGCGGATGGGGAGGTGAGATTAGTAAGTCGAGAGCAGAAGTGCGAACTCAGTGATCAGACCTTCAGCCAGTCAAGTAACAAGATAATTGGTTGTTTTGGATTTACAGCCGAAGCAACTCAGGCTGTGATGCCAGTGCATTACGTCTGTTAACTGCGTGTAATCTTATGCCCGGTTCGCCTGTTTAGTGGGATGAAAAAGCCAAGTTTCTCGGAGGGAAACTCTGCTACCTCTGTTTAAGGCGAGGAGAGGAATACGTATTAGTGTCTTTTGTTACGGTAGCAGGAATAAATTCATGCATTTTGGGAAGTTAAAAAAAATAGCGAATCACGTTTAGCGTAACTATCTTGACAGTTCTCCTAGAGGCGTATTTAGTATTATAACAATAATAATTAATTTCGTCATATTTCTTTGGATTGCCATCGAAAGGAATTAATTTTTGATCTATTGATTACAATTTTAATGCACTTTCTTGCAAGAAATTAAAAAAAAAATGTTTCAAAGGGTGCTACATCAGACAATGCTGCAACAAAAATGCGTTATTATAAGGTATTAACATTACTCGAGTGCCTTTCGAAGATTGCGGTGTACTCTAGATCTTCTTTACAAAAGTAATAGACTGACACAGAATAACTTATCTTACGATAACTATTTTGCTCTTTTGTTTTATCAGAAAGTATAAATTTCAAAACTTTTCATACTAAATTTATCATGTCGTGAAAACAAAACAAAAGGAATTGCTTAAAGTTTTCTGATGACCAGTGATGGTGAATCTTTCCCAATGGAGTACTAAAATATAAATGGGTAAATAAATAAGTGAAGTTTAGTGGATACAGTAAAGTGTAGCGAAGTATTGAAGATGAGTAGTAGGGTAGGCACTTCTGACCAGATCAAGATCAAGATAAGATAAGGAATCGTGACGTAATTGGTTGTTCAGATGATGTCATGAGTTTGGAATGTTTTGGAATTTTTCTGGGGAACATCTGTGTGTGTGTGACGTCACGTTGTTTGTTTGATTCCCTTTTTTTTTTTTTTTCTAGACTGGTGGGGATATCTACAGATATAGTAACAAAATTGTCACTTTTCAGGTGAAATCTTCTCCACTAAAATACTGGCTATTAATTTAATACCCGATTTCTTTTGCTTCCAAGAGTTGACACAGTTTCTTGAAATATTTGAGGGCTTGCATGAACAGATAAGACTTTTAATTCAGTGAGTGGATTTTCAAAAAAAAAAGTCTCTGGTTAGTTTGTGGCAAGAAATTTCACATTTCACAAGAAAAAAAATCATTTGTACTTTATTCATTTCAAAAGACACAATTACATTATTAGCTATCACATCAGTCTTCCCCCGCCCCCACGTTCTCCTAATGGAATAGCATGCGTTGTCAAGTTTAAAAAAAAAAAGTTTCGACTCCCTGTCATATGTTTTGAACTTTTATCATGTACAAAGGTTTGAAAAGAAAAGAAAAATGTACCTTCTTTTCTACACCAAGCTGTTTAAGAGTTTGGTAACGTGATGGGTTAAAATATCTACAGTCTCTCTGTAAAATAATCAAATTCTAACAGTCGTACTTTAACCACGACTGTTTTTTTCTAGGCTGGTGAAGCTATCTACAGATATAGTAACAAAATTGTCACTTTTCAGGTGAAATCTTCTCCACTAAAAATTCTGGCTATTAATTTAATACCCGATTCCTTTTGCTTCCAAGAGTTGACACGGTTTCTTGAAATATTTGAGGGCTTGCATGAACAAATAAGACTTTTAATTCACTGAGTGGATTTTCAAAAAAAAATGTCTCTGGTTAGTTTGTGGCAAGAAATTTCACAAGAAAAAAAAAAACAAGTAAGACCATATATATATATATATATATATATATATATATATATATATATATATATATATATATATATATATATATGGTCTTACTTAAATTACATAACAATTTACACATTTATTTCAGTGAAGTATTCTTTACAAATTGTATTTACTGAATCTAACATACAGAAAATAAATAAAGTGAAAAATAACGTGAGGAGCTGAAGGATCTTCCTCAGCTCCTCACGTTATTTTTCCAAGTTAGCCGGTCTTGGGCGTGGACAGTAGGGTTTTCCCCAGTTTATCCTGGGGTTTTTCATCCTGCAAAGCAGGCAAACCGACCTTGAGAACTCAACATTACAGGACATAGGATACACCCGGGTGTAGGGCTGACCACCTTGTCCTGTGAACGGTTTGAGGTTCGATGATTAATAAACCCTCGACACCACAAGGTAAAAGAGGGAAAGGAAGATTAGATGAGATGGGAGTTTTACATAGTCCGGAAACGCTCTCTAAAGACCAAACATGTAACTTTTTCAAACCACATCAGGTTTTCACTGAACGGCGCAATTGTCTAACACTGGTTGATAAAATTCATCTTCCACCAAAGGATAATCACAAATATCCATACCCACGGCGGGATCTGAACCCGCAGCCTGTTGGGTGGAGAGCAGGTACGCTAAGCACTCGGCCAAATTCAGAGGGAAGCGTTTTCATCAGTAGGGAGGGAAAAAATCAGAAATCATTCAAGAAGGCTGAAAAACAGTGAAGTTAGCAAGGACGTAAGACGCGGATTTTATTGTAGTGAGTGATGGTGCTTGCATTATGTGAGTTGCACGGGAATTCTTATTTTAGTTTGATAATCATTAAATAAACAATATGATACGATGTAAATAACCTATATGGTACGTACATTAAACAATATTGTGACTTACTAATAATAATATAGTTTTATGTTGCAACTAAAGTAAGTTATTCATTTCATTTTGCTTTAATACGATTTAAAATAATCACATTAAAGCAAAATGAAATTTATTATTATTATTTAAAATATTTATGATAATTTAAAATAGTAGAAATATATTTGGAATTATTTTTAGTTAAAAAAAAAACAGAATAATATATCCATTGACTTTTTTTTAATCTCTTCAGTGTTTTGCAATCCCGACCAAGCATTTAAAAAAAAAAGAAGTCAAAAATTTAATCATGCATGGAAAATAAACATATTGCATTTGGGTTGACTATAAACGTCAACTCAAAATTAAAGGCGTAAATAAGAAGATTGCAATTCATTGTCTTTTGCAAAATATTTTTATAATAACTATTTTTTTATTGATTGATCAGCGAACTTATCGAAAAATACTTATCAAAAATATATATACCTACCGAATGACCGACACAAGTTCCGCATCCTTCTAAAGGTATCTTAAATACGTAATTTCTTCTTCCGTTACCACGAATGCTGCATCCTCCTTTCGCTTCAGGCCCAGCTTGCACGACACCTTTGAAAGGCTCGACGAAATTCAGATTGATGAGAATTTCTCCCGTGTCGCAGGAGAGTGAGACTATTTTGAAAAGATTAAATATATATATATAGTATGTGTGTATTATATACAGTATATTAAAAGGCCTCGCATACTCCTTATAAGGGAATAAAAAAGGCATTAGCTTATTGTTATGATTATTATATATGTATATATACAGTGCGCTTCGCAACCATATGCCTGGGGAAGGAGTGTCCTAGGTTCGATTCTCGTCGACGACGTGAGGAGCTCAAGGATTTTCCTCAGCCATAGCCAAGTTATCTGGTCTTGGTCGTGGATAACAGGGTTCCCCCCCCCCCAATTTATCTGGGGGTTTTCATCCCTCAAGCAAGCAAACCGGCCCTGTGAACACACACACACACCCGGATTACAGTCATGAATACGTCTCAGCCAGATTCCGGTCCCGAGCTCGGGTAAAGCTGGGAGTTGGGGAAAGAGATGGATTTTCTCTTTCCCCAACCACCCCATAAAAAATCTCACAAAGAACACTTTGTGGGCAATGCCTACAAAGTCACATAGGGTCGGAAAAACGATTGCAGTAACAAACATCCTGAATATGCAAAAAAAAAAAAAAATCAACGTAACTTAAACTTCAAATCAACTTTCTCTATCATATATAAAATGGAAATTCGAATTTTTCTATGATATGCATCGCAATAGAGAAAATCGATCTCTTAAAAGCAACTCATATGTCTACAGACTATTAGGATTTCACAGGCATCGGTAATATTAGACGCTGTCCCATCATAATTCCAGAGTTTCAGGGGGGGAAGGAACACGGTAATTTCCTGTGCCAAAGATGTACTAATTCAGGAATCAGATCCTATAATTAGCGACTAAAACTGAGTCTCTATAACAGTGTTTCTTCTGCTGGCCTGGATCGATGGACATACACTTTGCACAAGACTAAGCCAGCATTCTTGTATTTTATATACAAATAAAGCTGATAATTTCTCTGGAGTATGAAAGGCATTAATCTTTTCATGATTCAAACTGTTTTATGTTGTTGGTTCAATGAGCTCATTAGGAGGAGCTTTGAAACGAAAGTTGTACCGTCTTATATTTTAAATAACAGACATATTTCACAAACATTACATACCTTTGGTTTTATCTGTTCTGAACTCGCTCTGTAATCCCTGAGCGGGTCGGTATCTAGCTCCACTTCGCAGTCTTTGTCCAGAATTTAACTCAGGTAATATCTAGTAAACGAAAATAAATATAAATATGATATTTATGATAGCTACTTGCCATAACCCTATGATTGTTGTAAAAGCATATATTTTGATTATTTAAGCCACAAGAAAATTATTTGTAGAAAAGGCAGATCAAAAACTTAATCAATATATCTTACCAAAAATTTAGATTTTTTAGGCGCTAAGACTAAGTGTGACCTCGTCTTTTCAGCGCTCTCTTTGGTTGTTATAATCGACAAGTTTGCTATCACTAAGAAAAGGGATGGACTGACTTCTCTAGGACAAATTGACTTAGAACCATTTGATAAGGCACTTTAACAAATAAAGCTATTTGCTCGGACCACACTAGTCTATTTTCAGACAACACTATAACGATATGGAGGCAATTACGAGTGTGTCCATTGCCTAAATATCATTGATAGCCTTCGTCTTAGCTTTCGTCTACTCAATCCTGAAGGGAGACTACTCACCCTCCAGGATTTCAAAAAAGTCTTAAAAACTATAAAGTTATTTTAAAATGTTTGAATATTTAGGTAAGCTTCACTATATCATAGTTTAAATTTATTTTCATTTTTAAGAAAACAATTATATTAAGAAATACTTATATTATTGCATTTTAACTTTATTTTTTATCTATTTAATACTTGAGGTAAACGCATGAGTTTCGTTATAAATAAACCGAACCCAGTATTACCGACATTATACGGATATTTTCATGATAGTATACGATATGATATGTATGATGAGTCTAATATGAAATACATATTTAATAAAATTTTCATGTTCAGTTTCAAATTTTAACAAGGATGGGTGAGATCTAGATTTTTTGCTAAGGGTCGTGAAAGAGTGGAATGCGTTTTCTGCAGTTGTGTTTAGTTCTGCGTCAGTGAATCAATTTAATGATAGGTATAAAAGATGCTCTATGAATAATTGTTAGCATCTCCTCCAATTATGAAATGTCAGTTGGATTGTGAATGATATGACACAATATGAGGTATATTGCGAACTATGCTGTGAGCCTCCAGTGATGGGCTTTTTGACACCATGCAGATAACTGTGAACAATAAGCATAATAAAATTAACTCCCCACATTCACTGGTAATCTGCAAAGCGTCTCACATACTGTTTATGACCAATGCAAATACCAGTGATTATATTCTCAGACGGAAACCAAACCAGCAAACTTTACGAGACACTGAACCGACGGAAAATACAACAGAGGGGATGGGGGGTGGAAAGTTCTGAAAAAAAAAACAGTGATATAACCACAAGAAAGAACGTAGTAGTAGAAGAGTTATAAGCGTAACTTTTTTTCTTATATTCTTATACCCTCGTACGCATTTTGTCCTAGGTGTATATCAGAACTTTTCACACGCCTCGCCCTGGTAATCTACCCGCTAGCTCTGAACGAATCATTTTACACAGCAACAGAGGAAAGTAAAACAAAGGCTGGCTCATCCTCAAACATGCTGAAAAATATTGATACACTCATTTTGAAGGATGTTGCTGTAAACAATGCAGGATGCAGACAAACAAAATTAGCAAGTTTCAACGGAACACCTGGTATAGACGATACAAAAAGAGGGGGGGGGCGGAATAGATTACGCCCAACGCTAAAGAAACATGAATGTCGGCGAAATCCCGACACACATATAATCGCTAGAGTTAGAATTTTCTGGTAACAATAGTTAAAAAATACAAATATATTGGTGTCCAAAATCTAAAAACCAACACCATTTCTGAATATTACAAACGCAAAATTGAGACGAATCAGCGGTGGCAATATACATACATATACAGTATATATCTTTCGATTAGAAATGAGTTACACATTCAAATTTTCAGTTCGTGCGCAAAGAGGGCACGTTATTGCACGAAGCACGATGAAAGGCAAAAGGGGCGCTAAGCGAATTGTGTTCACTTATCGTGACGGAATAAAGCATGATGATGTAATGACATCATCTCGATGATTTCATCGCAGGAAACAGTTGGAAAGCTTGAAGGTTTCAATTACTGCTATTGCCAGAGAGTTTGGAAATTCATAGAGGGGGGGGGGGGATATCCGTAGTATCGAGGCTCTGGGCAGCGTTTCAAACCAATGGAAAGATATGTTCCAGAAAGTAAGAGAGTTTTTGTTATAACAGCAAAACATAATCGGTGTGCTGCGTCCATTGCGCATCATGTGCAGAAGATTAAAATCGGTTAACTGCGCAGATGACCAAAACTTGACATTTTAGTCTACTGCGCATGATGCGCAGTAGACTAAAATGAGTTTTCTGCGCATCAGACCAAAATCGGTCCACTGCGCATCACGTGTAAAAGGCCAAAATAGATCGACTGCGCATGATGCGCAATAGACCCAAAATGAGTTTTCTACGCATCATGCACAGAAGATTAAAATCGGTCCATAGCGCACCATGCGCAGAAGACCAAAATAGGTGAACTGCGCATGATGCGCAGTAGACCAAAATTAGTTTTCTGCGCATTATGCGCAGTAGACCAAAATCGGTCACTGTGCATGATGTGCCAAAGACTAAAATCGGTCCATTGCACATCATGCACAGAAGACCAAAATAGATCTACTGCGCGTGTTGCGCAGTAAACGAAAATGAGTTTTCTGAGCAGAAGACCAAAATCGGTCCTTTGCACATCATGCAAAATGAGTTTTCTACGCATCATGCGCATAAAACCAAAATCTGTCCATTGCGCAGTCTATCCATTCGCAGTAGATTAAAATCCGCAGCATACAGCAACATAGGAAAGTAAATAAAAGACCTCGTATCATAAATTTATTGCAATAATGAATAATAAAATACAACGCTCAATTAAAGTTAAAATAATAGACAAAATGAAAGAAACAAAGAAACCATGATTACACAGGAAATCAGTCACTACATAAAAATCAGAGATAAAGTGTATAAAAAGTTTAAAAAATACCCGCACAATCAATATTATGAACATAGTTTCAAGTACTATAGGAATTGATACATCATAAATTAAAAGAAAGTAAAAACGAGTACTATAGAAATGAATTCCTAAAATGCCAAGGAAATCCCAGAAAACAATGCAAGTTTGTGAATAAATTAATCGGTAAAGATACACACAAACAAAACCTCCCCATATTTAAAGATATCGATAGGAATAGAGAAAATGGAGACAGAGGATTGGCTGAAGAATTCAATAAACCATTTTGCCACAGTCAGTGAAAGCATTCGGCAAAATGCTAAACCCACTCCTCAGAATTGTACTCCCAAGAGACTTGATAACTCCATATATCTTTTCCCCACTTGTGAAAACGAAATCAAAAATGTTATAGCTAGCCTAAAAACAACCAAAACTTCAGGGTATGATGGTATTAATCACAAACATTGTTAAAGAATGCCAATGTACATCATAGAACCCCTAATATACATTTTTAACTTATCACTGATGACAGGCACGTTTCCATCAGATTTTAAGAAAGCCGTAGTTGTACCTATTTACAAAAGGGAAACAAAAATAACTTGATAAATTACAGACTGATCTCCCTTCTACCGGTCTTTTCGAAAATATTAGAGAAATTGGGTTCAGGCAAAAGTTTAGCACAGAACATGCTTTACTGAACTTCACCAACACAGTTTATACCTCCCTTAACGAACATAAACTAACACTAGCAGTATTTCTAGATATACACAAAGCTTTTGACTCTGTATCACATGAAATTTTAATAAAAAAAAAAAATAGAAGTCATAGGAATACGAAGTACTGCCCTAAACTGGTTCAAAAATTACTTAAATGCAAGATCACAAATTGTAAAAATAAACAACAGCTATAGCAGCTCCAAAACAGTAGACTGCTGTGTACCACAAGGATCTGTCTTGGGACCAATTTTATTTAATATTTATATCGATGACTTCTGCAATCTTAAACTAAACAGTAAAATAAATACTTTTGCAGATGATACAGTACTAATTTTCTCCACAGACACAGCCGAACAAATGAAAACCATCGTGAATGCTGATCTTTTGAAAGTAACAAATTGATTCCAGTCAAACAAACTCAGTCTGAATGTCTCAAAAACTAATATGTAAATTTTAACTTGCGAAATACAACTGGCAAAATGAACTTTACTGCACAATTAATTTTGCATGATTGGAATTGCGGGACAAATTCAAATTGCAACTGCGAGAAAACAGAAAAAGTCAGTGTAATAACTTACTTGGGATTAAAAATTGATAGTAATTTAAGCTGGAAACCGCATATTACCGATGTCGTAAAGAAAGTAAGGATTATGTTAAACAGACTTTACTACCTAAAAAGATTCTTAAATTTAAATATGCTAAAAATATATTCTGCCTGGATTCAGAGCACACTACAATATGGTATATTAAGTTGGGGAGGAATCTATCACACTACTCTGAAACCTTTAGTCTCGACTCAGAATAAAGTAATTAAAATCTTAACTAGAAACAAATATAAGGATACTGCAATGTGTAATAAATACACCATGCTAAACATACTACCCCTTAGATATTTATACGTCTATAGGGTACTGTTATTCATAAAAAACGACAACGAATACTTATATATCAAATAAGATACTTTCCTTAGTAGACATAAAGGGGCCTAAAATATTTAGTTCCAAATCAAATAAAGAAGCAATACACAAACATTATACTTATTTAGCGCCAAAAGTATTCAACACACTGTCTTTAACAATAAGAAATGAAACTAACTCAAACAAATACAAAACTCTAATCAAAGAGTATTTATTTTCCTACAGAAATGAGGAAGCTCTGTTCAAAATAATTGTATAAATTATTGGTTTTTAGCATATTTGTATTCAAATATCCAGTCTTATGTGTAAAACTAAAATTTAAATGCTATTTAACTGCTTTGTTTTATTTTGTTCCTAATTAATTATTATGCAACTTTCTCTGTATGATGAAATTTTATTTTATCTGCGATTTTATTATGTAATTATATTATAATAATATGTAAAATGTATATTATGTGAATGTACATATATGTATATAATGAAAATGAATTACATAAATTTTTGTAACTTTATGCATATCGTAACCTGGATGAGCTGTTGCTCTTAGGTTACACATATGATTGTGAAAATTTTGTACTATTATAGGAAGCTTACAATAAAAAATAAATTACCTTAAAAAAAAAATCCATACATTCCAAAATTTCCAAACCCATTCCAAAAATCAGTTACCTTTTTCTGAATCACCAAAACATTTTTTCCATCATCCACAGCATTTCTTGCAAGGATATCATGCACAGTCATTAAGAGTAGCGAATGGAGGAGCCCAGATGTCCATGACCTGGCCTACAACCCTTCTGGAATATAGAGCAAACCATGAATACGGATGCCACATCCAATGGATGCGGCATCCGTATTCATCCGGTGTGTACAGTATTAAAATCTTCTATCTGACAATGTCTAGAATCCATCACAGCTTTACAACATTCACCGAATCTTAATAAATGCGGTGAAGGACACCTATAGAGGGCGCCAGCTGCTAGTGTGTTTGTAGTGTATTTCTTTGAAAATTCATTGGTGGTTAATTCAAAATATTGGCATAATAATTTACAGTATAAGCTAAATAAATTTTGTTAATAATTATTAATTCTAATAATTATCTGCGCATTCAAGTATTCATCATACTTGAATGCTCAGCTTGCAAATACCTTTTAAGTCATTAAGATTTGAAAGTGATTATGCCCAATGTAACCAGGTAAATTTATGACGAGAGGCCTGTTTGTAAGAATGTTACGTGCCCTGTTAATGTAATAATGGTAACGAATATTTTTTGGTTGTAACGCGAAATATATTTCGCTGTAACGAGCACTTTTGATATTTTTCCATAATTAGGTAAACATATGTATGCTAATGCGGTCTAGACGTTATTTCATGTGCCAAGTATGCCTGATTATTTCCCATAATCACATACATCGTCTTGCAACAATGCATTATCGCTAGTTATCTTCTCTTCTTCTTCTTCTTCTTCAACCTTCTGATTCTGTCCACTGCTGGACGAAGGTCTCCCCCATGATTTTCTAGATCACTCGGTTTTCTGCTTCTCCCATCCATCTCACTCCTGCAATTTGTTCCAGTTCATCTCTCCACCTTCTTCTCGGTCTTCCTCTTTGTCTTGCTACATCCATTGGTCTCCGTTCTGTTGTTTTTCTAGTCCATCTCCCGTCACTGCATCTGGCAAATATGGCCAGCCCATCTCCACTTAGCCTGTTTAATGTATTTTACAATATCCATGACACCTGTTTGAGATCATATCCAGATATTTGTCTTCCTATCTCTTAATGTTATTTTTAGCATACTTCTTTCCATGCGATGTTGTGCTGTTCTCAGCTTTTTGTTTAGGGCTTCTGTTAAAGTCCATGTTTCTCCTCCATATGTTAGGACAGGAAGTATGCACTGGTCGAAAGCTTTCCTTTTTAGACTCATAGGGATGTCTCTCATTTTCCCATAAGCCATC
The DNA here is from genome assembly GCF_054136105.1 of Typopeltis vanoorti. Classification (NCBI taxonomy): domain Eukaryota; kingdom Metazoa; phylum Arthropoda; class Arachnida; order Uropygi; family Thelyphonidae; genus Typopeltis; species Typopeltis vanoorti. Next base: position 53,772,753 of record NC_143568.1, on the reverse strand, counting down.
CATCCAAGGTGAATTCTTCGTTCAATCTCTTTTCTTTGGCACTCCTCAAAGGATAACAATTGGCCCAAATATACATATGAAGTAACTACTTCATGGTTTTCAATTTTGATATCATTTCAATAATGATTTATTCATCATTATTTTTGTTTTTTCTCTATTTATTTTTAATTCATTTCTTTCGAGGCTTCATTTAGCTGATTTAGCCTTCCTTCCAGATCTTCAAGATTATCTGCTATCAGGACAATATCATCTGCAAATTTCAGATGATGCATCCTTTCTCCATTTATGTTTATTCCTTTTGTTACCCAATCAAGGCTTCTGAAGACTTCCTCTAGTGCAGCTGTAAATAATTTGGGAGATATGGTGTCGCCTTGCCGGATGCCTTTTTGTATTGGGAACTTTTCACTGTTTTTATATAATTTAATTACAGAAGTTGCATTATTGTAAATATGTTTTAGTATTTCAATATATGGTTTCTCAGTTCCCTGGGTTTCAAGTGCTTTTAGTGTTGCAGATGTTTTAACTTATTATTAGTCGCAGAATGTGGGCCAACGATCCGCGTCATTTTTTACGCTGGCGGTACTATCTGCAAAAAATCGAGTAGTAACATATGAACTGTGAGAGCTTATAACTGTACGAAATGTAAATTTCGTATACCGGGTTTAACATTCTGTAAAATAGGCAGTCAACAGTTGTTATAAGCTTCATATTCTTATATGAAGGAGATTTTTTATTGAATAATTTCTTGAATTACTGCTTAGGCAATAATTCAAGACTAAACAAAACACCAATCCTATGGTTTCTCATCGCATGATAGATTGCAGATAATATATACGACTAGATTCAGATATGTTGAGCCTAAATCAAGGCTCCCGATATTTTCTCAGCTTTCTAAATCCAAGTCTTCTATTCTTTAAGCCTGTCTCTGAATTTGAAGCAGCTTATAGGTACAATGTACAGTTCATTTCTGCACATTCCTGACTTAATTTGACTGTGTTAAAGATACCAAGCAATTTTATAAGCTAGGTTTTTTAATCCTTTTTCCCAAGTAAGCAAACTTGACTTACTTGTCTGTTTGCTTAATTGGGAAAAAGGATTAAAAAAAACTAGCGCTTATGAAATTGCTTGGTATCTTTAACATAATATATACCCAAGGTAAAAAAAAAAAACTTTCTAACCATATTACTCTAATCCTGAGATTTTTATTTAATGAGGTCAAAGCACCTCATGGTAACTTGTTTAGGTAAAATATTTATAAGCTCTGAATACAGAAGAAATACCAAGGGTGAATACTTCACCCTTAGCATTTTTTAGGTTTGGCTCCCACTGACGAGACCTCAATAAAGGTCGAAACCGGTATGGGTAGTGATCATTACCTTAATGCATAGCATCATACAATTCCGCAAGGAAATTTGCTTTGCATTAGGGGAAAATTCTAAGGAAAGTGATCAGATCTTGCTCCACCTTTACCACGAGTTGCCTAGTGTTGCACTACGTGCAGCCGCAAACTTGACTTACTTGTCTGTTTGCTTACTTGGGAAAAATGATTAAAAAACCTAGCTTATAAAATTGCTTGGTATCTTTAAAATAATATATACCCAATGTAAAAAAAACTTTCTACTTAATTTGACTATGTTTTCTGGAAGGTTTATCTCTTTGCGGATTTCTTTTTATTTCTTTTAATTTTTTTTTACGTGGTCCGAAAACCCTGTTCCAGAACAAACGCGAAATTTTTTAAGTAACTTTCGGTTTCAAATAAGTGGAAAGGTCGTCTCACGCCGGCGATGGTATTCATTTCCTACATAATGACATCGACAAATATCCAAGCCCAAGGAGTATTCGAACCGTCGCCTAATGGTTGGAGAGCGAATAAATTAATCAACCGGCCAACCAAACCCGCATAATTACGCCATACGCGGGATCATTGTAATCTAGGTAATGATCAGGCAGCGGTGAGCATAAATTGTCACTAGAATAAAAATAAAATAAACAAAAATTATAATTCATGTTTCCAGTATTTTGTGTGTGTGTGTGTGTGTGTGTGTGTGTGTGTGTGTGTGTGTGTGTGTGTGTGTGTGTGTGTGTGTGTGTGTGTGTGTGTGTGTGTGTGTGTGTGTGTGTGCGCGCGCGCGCGTGTGCGTGCGTGTGTGCGCGAATTAAAGAAATCCACAATAGCAATCTATTGACTATAACAAAATATTCCCGTAGTTCCTACGATTTACTAAAGTAAGATACTTAGTAAATTGGTTTTACCAATTTCAAATCACCAATGAAAGAGTGTGACATGTGAAGCAACAGCAGACAATATCACAGACACCATTAACTTAGTATGACCACAAATGGCCGTAAATTATTTCCAAGGAAATGGTCTAGCGCTTGCCCTACTTTATGCAATGAACTTGTTAGAGACCTGTTTGACTACCTCGGCTGTGCAGTAAAATTACGAACACCCACACATTTGTCTTTATGTTCTTTAAACATTTGCCAAGAATTCCAAGATCTCTCTCTCTCTCACTCACTCAAACGCACTATTTATTATTATTAGCAGAAATATCCAGGGAGTTGGGACTATCTGAGGGAGATGATCAATATGAAGATAAGCAGGCACTCGGAAGAATCAGCATTCAGGGACCTTGAAAATATAGTTAACGAAGGAAAAAACAAAGATCTAGTGGGCAAAGCATAAAGAACAAAACCGAGTTTCAGGTTAGATACTAAACTAGACACGAACACCAATAGTATGGTGTTATAATCCGGGTAATCCGTTAGATAATCCGGAAACCGTATTCTAGAAATCAACCAAGGAACTTTTCAAGCTGCTTCCGGTCTCCATAAACCAGGCGGTGGACTTGCACCGGGTTACAAAAATTGCCAACAGCCTAATGACTTTCATGCCTGTTTTGGATTCAAACGAACAGTTTGAGCGGAGACGATATCCGATAGGCGTGCATAATTATAAAAATCAATATAAAAAAGAAAAAGAAAGAAGTCAAACATCCATTGCCAAACGCTGTTTTAATTATTTCGAGGCTCGTATTTGTTTCACATAAAAATAATGCTCATGTTACTCCTCTAAAGATGGCATGATGAAATATGAAGGTAACATTAAACAGTGCTAAAAAGCCTTGCTGAAATATGACAAATTCATTGCAGGAGACAGTAAGTAAATATAATTCATACATACAAATCAAAATTTGTATGAAACTCAGTATGTATTTCTAGAATCAATATTGTTATACAGTTGTACTGATTATTCACTGAATGAAACAAAGTATAAGATGTATTTATTTCTTCTTATTATTATTACTTGAGTTTCAGTATCATAAACACAGTATCAGTGCAGACGATTTTGGTCAATCCTAAATTTCTTCATCTTAGTTGAGCCTATCACAACTAGTAAGAGTTATGCTGGGCGGGAAAAAAAGTACTTGAAACTAGTAATAAGTTGCAATAAGTACTTAAAACAGTACTTATTACAACTATGAAAAATGAGTTGCATAATAAATTATATGAAAATATTCATGAATATTCCTAAGGTAATTTGTATACTACTCTCAAATGAAAAACTTATAATCCTCAACTAGATAAATGCACGCCTTTATAAGTTCATGAATTTTTCCTTCATTTCTTCTTTGCTATGCCTTTAGTGCCCAAATCAAGCCTTGACCTCCTGGATTTCTTGCCTCCAACCCTGTCAGTCCAGAACCTCACTTCTCCGGTTCGAAACATTACACTATAAATCTATCCATTATAATTTTAAAAGTATCGAGACCAGTTTTTCAATAAATGCTTTATCTACTACTATCTATGCTTATCAATAAGTAGTCCATGTGTTCCCTTATTCTCACTTAATATAGAGTCACCACTTTATTATTTTGATGAGTAGATTAAAACATAAACCAGACGAGGATGTTTTCAAGTTTTCTCCTATTTCATTACATCGGTCAAGTTGTCTATCTATACTGTATACGAATATGTATATATATAATTAGATAACGCAACAGTGCATTAGACATAACTCAAGCATTAACTGTAATTATTAGCAACTGATATATATTCCGGATGTAACAAATTTCTAATGCATCAACAAATGCACTTAAAATTTGACAGATGGGTTTTCTATTACCACTTCTGATAGGCACAATGAAGAGGACCGGCGAATATGTTATAACTGTTCTTAATATTCCGTGCACATACAGACTTCACTTTGTGCCTTGCCACTGTTTCACATTCGCTAACGAACTCAGAAATACTTATAAATGCAACAGTGTTATAGATAGAGTGCAATAAAATATTTGAGTGAAAATGATTATATAGTATGGCGCAAAAAAAAAAAAAAAAAAAACCTCAATAAAAGCCTTTCGACTCTGTTATAGTTCAAGTACCATTTCCTTTCCTTTCCTTTCCTTTTTCTTTTCTTTTTTTTTTTTTTGTGCAATACCGTATATTTATCATATGAACATCACATTATCATTACATAATTGATCATATCTATATTATTATTGCTGATATCCTATTCAGAAGAAGGGGAAAAAAAGCACTTTGCAGCATTCTTAGAAAAGCAGCACATTCCTGAGGCACGTTTTTTTTTTTTTTTTTTTTAATTCAGGAATGTTTTTTTTCTCGAAATATTTGGGTAAATTGATCTGAATATAAAGAAATCACCAAAGACAATGGAATAGCACTCAACTCTCACTTAATTGCTTTTTTTGTTGTTGTTGTCGGTCAGTATTACATTTCAACATTCTTAGAGTCTACAGTGTTGATGTAAGCGTGAGTCCCATTTTAAAATGAAACAAACCATTGCGTGTATTCCCGGAGTCGTACGTTGATATGTTAACCAAATTCGTACAAGTCGACTCTAGCAACATGCAGTCAAGTGGGAAGTGGAAAAGAACGTACGGAATTTGAAGATGATCTATCAACTTGTGACTTTAGTAAGTAATATCATCAACTAATGTAAATGCACCTCAGTAATTTAAAAAAAAATGCACAGGAAGATTCAGAAAGCTAACACCAAATGATCATAGAATGGTCGAAACAGATCTCCATTTGTTTCGATTGCATGAACATAGAATTCTTGGTGTTTCACTATCTGAGGAGCAGTAATCCCTAAATGGTGCCTTTTGTACAGCAAAAAATACTAAAATGTCCTTTCGGAGGAAATTATCAAAGAAAAGTTGAGAAATAATCTACTAGAGTAATACTTTTTCGATGATAGTAATATTAAGTACAATTTCGTACGCAATATTTACAGTGTTTCAATTACTAAATTTTATACGCTAAACGGCAATATACGTTGGTGCAGGATGCATGTTACACTATTCTCAAGAATCTGGCCATCTACTTACGATGCTAACACTGAAATAAATAAATAAAGGAGTACGTGATATGTCGATATATTTGATCAATCAAGTGTGAGATTTCAATTTGGGTTTGTCTATTTTTTCTACTTTAATTTTACGAAAAGTATTACTCTAGTCCACTTTTTATCAACCTTCCTTCAGTAATCGTCTCTAAAGGAATTTTTAGTAATCCCCCACCCCCTAATCGTCCTCTGTAGATTCCCATATCAATATATTATTTTCGTGAGTGCTTTTTTCATCATGTTTCAATTATGAAAGCAAATAAGTACGAGAAAATTGCGATATTAAAGGAAGACTGCATGGTTAGTGATTTTCTTATTCCTGTTGAATGGAGTATATGACATGGTTACAAAAAAAAAAAAAAAAAAAGAAGTATATCCTTATGTAATGAATATATAGATTATGAATCGGACATATGCAGCATGTCTCAAAGGTATATCTATATTTATTCACGATTTTAAAATAATTAAATTTCCTCATTTGATATGTCAATTTTCTTTCGTCTGGTAGCGTTACAGTACAGACATGCGATGTTCCTAATATATTTTCGAACCAAAAAACTAATTCCCCCCTCAAAAAAAAAGAAACAATTTTTGCTCCCTGACGGAATCGTCTTCGTCGAAAACACTGTTTCTTCCACATACTTTTACATTTCCAAGCTGGCATTTTATGCGTATAAATAACATTTACGAAATACATTGTATGCAATCTTTTGTTACTAGAGAGAGAGAGAGAGAGGGCGAGAGGGGGGGGGGACTTTAGTGGTGTGAATTAAACAAGCTTAGATTACAAATAACAATAAATAAATAAAATATTTTTGTGAACCTTGCAAAAACGCGATGTATTATTTTATTTAGTATGAAACTAATTCATAACTAAAACTGCTATTTCAAAACAACTTGGATGTAACAATATAACAGAAAGAAATAAAAAAAAATTGCACCATGTTAGATACCATTATCTTTAAATAAGTTATATTATGTTCACATGCTTCTTGTTCTTCAAAATTAATGTAGTATACTAGTAAGCAGCAATTACCTTCAGTGGATTACACGGCCTACCGTAAGTGTGTGTGTGTGTGTGTGTGTGTGTGGTGTGTGTGTGTGTCCATGCTTAGTTTGGTGGCTGAAATGAATATCAATGATTAATTATACCATTCTTCGATATTTGAATGAATTATAAATTTATAATATTTGCAGGTGAATATTTGTAAATAAATAAATAAATGAAAAATGGCATTTAGAATTAAGGACAGAATGATGATCACACTTGTAATAAATATAAGTGTATACTTGAGATTTTTAGACTAATTCTATTTTGTTTGGTGGATTGTTTATAAAAATAATCATGCAAGTTGGTCCGCATTGTACAACTTACTTTGTATTGTATGATTTTTAAAAAAAAATATGATTCAATAATATATAACTTCATGCTTCCTTTTCATAGATTAGTCTACTGTGATATCCTCAATTTTCCTCAAGTAAACTGAACTGAACACACACATGCATAAAAAATAAACTACAAAATACACTTAACTGGGAATAATAATATTCCATTCTTCCATATGGTGATCTAAAAACAATGTTACATCTATTCCGTGATGATCGAAAAGTCAGTTAACATTTCTGAGTAGAAAAACTGCCGTAATTACTTACTGTAAGAACTAACCCCGTCAATAGCCACAGAGGTCCCATGATTGTTCTCTATCGTCTCCACGGTCAGCTGTTGCCTTCTTTGCTTTGCTGCTCCATAGACACATGCGCGCGCGCAGACACACACACACACACATACGCACACAAAAAAACCACACCTGAAACCTGTCCGGGTTGGGAAGGGCTACTCTTTCCATGACCTGGTTATTTAAGAATGACGTTGACACACGTGACAATACTTTATTACGTGCATGGTGCAGCTAGGTGTCCTCTCAAAACCAAGTTTTGGGTGGGGATTGCGGGGTGTCATAGAAACTAGTATTGCAACTTCAGAATATGTGGGCTTCCAGGAAACAGCTGTGGTCAGACTTGACATCTTTTCTTTCTCAAGGAAGGGCGACCGGAGCGGAAATGAAGATCAAAATTTCATTTTTGTTTTTTTCCATAAAATACTCTGTTAATGGCGAATGGAACGCCTTCACCTTTCGATCTCGTTACATTTTCTGTTTTCAAAGGCTGAAAAACGTACAAAGTCATTTTTCGTTTGTATATTTGTATCATTTTTTCTAGTATGGATCTTCTCGTATTTTTCGATTGAAGAATAAGTCACGTAGTCACTCGAAAACAGAACGGAAGTGATTTCATAACTAGATTAAATCCTCTATCGCCTTTCTTCCCCAAAGGAAGAGTGGCAGCTATTTTATCCGTAAGCCTGTAGATACTGACTGTAGATGGAGTCTTACGGCTATCGGAAAGTGATCTGTGATTGGCCGTTTAGTCGGTCTTTGTGTTCTTACAAACACATGATCGAAACACAGCCATTGAAATCCCTCGTCGGGACATTTACATGTTGCTCAAAGCCATACATAGCTAATAAATCTATGAAAGCGAGAGAATAACGGCTGTCGCTTAGCATATCAATATTTATGTTACCAATTATGATAACATTGTCATAATCGATATTATGTAGTACGGTGTCCAGTAAAGTCGTAGGGTGTAAAAGAATGAGATCTATAAATAGCCATTATTCTCGGCTGTTTATATTTTTGTACTGCTAATGTGCTTAATAGTTAAATACTTGCGAGTAAAGAGCATTAAACCCACAGATCTGTTATAATCCCTACAGTGATAGTATTTTTTAAACCCTTCTAAATAGTATAGGCTAGCTTCATGCTTCTTTATCTATATTTCTGTTAGTATTAAAATATCTATATCTTGGTCATTTAATATTAGTTTAAGATGTTCCATTTTATCTCTCTTATTCTTCTTATTTAAATGCAATATTTTTAGAATAGGCTCATTGTTGATATATAAAAATCTGTTGTGTTATTGCAAATTATACAATTTTCAAAAGCAGTTATACTAATATCCATGTTTTTATTTATCCATTGTAAAAGTAATCAGGGATTCTTTTGTTATTTTTAAAGTTCTTGGAAGTCATCTTCGCACTTTATCCTCCATATATGCGACGTTTACCATCTTTGATCTGAATCAAAGACGGTAAACTCTGCATGTTTATATATATATATATATATATATATATATATATATATAGACCTGAATTTTATGTCAATAATGAGCCTATTCTAAAAATATCGCATTTAAACATTAGAAGAATAAGAGATAAAATGGAACATCTAGAATATATGACCTAGATAATAATATGGATATTTTTTGTGCATTATTTGTGTCTGTGGGCTGCTTCGATGTCCTTCTCTTTAAAATCCACTTGAAGTTTTTGTAACATCTTTTTCATTATTTCATACTCGCTTTCATGGGGCTCTTGAGGGACACCTAATATTTCCAAATTTTTGTTTATGGCTTGTTGACTGAGATCATGAACAGTTTGATTAATTAATTTAAGATCGCACCGTAACTGTAAATTTGAATTTTCCAGTTCTCTTTTTTTAGTTTTAAGTTCTTTAATTTCCTCTGTTAGCCCAACTGTCGTGTATAGAAACTCAGCAGCAGTTTCAGTTCACTTACATCCTCTTCAAGTTGCAGATAGCAATGTAGTGCATACCATAGCGCTTTGGGACAAAGGACTTGACCGCTGAGAGCTTGGTTGCTCCCTAAATTTGCATGGAATGCATTTCCAGTTTGCTTTCGATAATTTAAAAATGATAGTTGATGTTACGCACTTTATGAAAATTTGGATTGCTCCCTACACACTAACCCAATGCTCACTACACACTTTCTGCACATGATGTGCAAATGGACCGATTTTGGTCTACTGCGCATGACGCGCAGAAAACCTATTTTAATCTTCTGCGCATTATGCGCAATGGACCGATTATGGTCATTTGGTCACCATCATACTTCGAACACTTCGCTTAGCGCTGCCTTTTGCATTTCATCGTGCAGTACCGTGACCTCATAGCACATGATTTGAAAATTTGAATGTGTAACTGATTACTAATCGAAGTATATTGCCCCACGCTGATTCGTCTCAGTTTGCATTTGTAATATTCAGAAATGGTGTTGATCCTTAGATTTTGAACACCAATATATTTGTGTTTTGTAACCAGGGCTGACTGTACCGAAAAACTCTCTCCCCGAATAACACCCCGGACCGAAATGCTGCCCAGTGCATTTACACGGAGCGGCAAAATATGCTACTGCAAATATCACTGCATGGGGCAGCCCTGTTTGTAACTATTGTTACCAGAGAATTATATTTATTCAAAATGTGTCGGGATTTCGTCAACGTTGGGCGTAATCTCTACCCCCCCCTCTTTTTGTATCGTCTATGCCAGGTGTTCCGTTGAAACTTTCTAATTTTGTTTGTCTGCATCCTGCATTGTTTACAGCAACATCCTTCAAAATGAGTGTATCAATATTTTTCAGTATGTTTGAGGATGAGCCAGCCTTTGTCTGTGTAAAATGATTCATTCAGAGCTAGCGTGTAGATTACCAGGGCGAAGCGTGTGAAAATTCTGACATACACCTAGAAGGAGAAAATGCGTACAAGGGTATAAGAATGTAAGAAAAAAGGTTACACTTATAACTCTGCTACTACTACGTTCTTTTGTGTGGTTGTATCAGTTGCTTTAATATCCTTGTTGTCCACCTGTTTTTAGAACTTTCCAATCCCTCCCCCGTTGTATTTTCCGTCGGTTCAAAAAAAAAAAAAAAATATCAGCTAACGGCTATTTGTTCCCATATAGAGAGTAGGCGGGGGCCTTTAACCCTATCTAACTTTTGGAGACTGAGTGGGCAGTTCGATCTCCACTGGTAGCCAATCAGAGAGATAGCTGGCCCAAGGCTATCACTGATTCATCGGTACGCAGTGAAGAAGACGGCAAGCTAGTGCCGCCAATATTTTTAATGTCTGAAAATAGTGTGGGTTCGACGGTCGATTTTCTTGAGTTTACGGGACGAAAAACCCTAGTTTCCGGGATAAAAAAACCTGCTAGTCCGTGCCAGAGATCGACTAACTCGGGAACCGGTCGAAAAAAGGCTTAGAAAAATTTCCTCCAGTAGGCGACTAGATTTGAACCATCAAATCCTTTCTTAGGGCGGTCAAGCGCCGTAGAGTTCAGTGTCTCATAAAGTTTGCTGGTTTGGTTTCCGTCTGAGTATATTCACTTGTATTTGCATTGGTCGTAAACAATGTGAGACTGGTAATCTGCAACCCCCCCCCCCAGTTGCAGATTACCAGTGAATGGGGGAGTTGATTTTATTATGGTTATTGTTCACAGTTATCTTCATGATGTCAAAAAACCCATCACGCGAGGCTAACAGCATAGTTCACAATATACCTCATATTGTGTCATATATGTCATATCATTCACAATCCAATGTCATATCATTCATAATTCTTAGCATCTCCTTCAATATTTCATAATTGAAGGAGATGCTAAGAATAATCCGTACAGCATCTCTTATACCTCTCATAAAGTTGATTCACTGATGCAGAACTAAACACAACTGCAGAAAACACACCAATTCTTTCACGACCCTTGTATTAAAAAATCTAGATCTCATCCCTCCTTGTTAAAATTTGAAACTGAACATGAAAATTTTATTAAATATGTGTTTCATATTAGACTCAGCATATCGTATAGAATCATGAAAATATCCGTATAATGTCGGTACTACTGGGTTCCGTTTATTTATAACGAAACTCATGCTTTTACTTCAAGTATTAAATAGATAAAAAATAAAGTTAAAATGCAATAATATAAGTATTTCTTAATATAATTGTTTTCTTAAAAATGAAAATAAATTTAAATTATGATATAGTGAAACTTATTTAAAATATTTAAACATTTCAAAATAACTTCATAGTTTTAAAGACTTTTTAAAATCCTGAAGGGTGAGTAGTCTCCCTTCAGGATTGAGTAGATCAAAGCTAAGCCGAAGGCTATGATTTTTAGGCAATGGGCAAGAGTTGGGGATACTCGTAATTGCCTCCACATCGTTATATTATTGGCTGAAAATATATGGAATTGTAGGGCCGATGGTTTACTGATACGTGGATTTAAAAACCCTTTTCCGGAATTTAAAACCCTACCTGGCTACGCCAAGGATCAACTAACTTGGGAACTGGCTAGGGGAAAAAAAAAGACAAGGGTTCTAGTCTTTTTTTTCCCCTAGAAGTGTGATTCTAGTCCCCTTCCAGTCGGGGACTAGAATCACACCTAAAATGATCTAATTATAGTCAAGAAACGTTACCACAAGGTACTTACTATAGATTAAAATAATGTTTTATTTTTTTTCCATAACATTTCAATATGATGCTTATTTCAGCTCCCGACAGCTTTGTCAGGGTGACAGGTGTAAACCCGGCTTCCACAGGTTTTCTACAACCCGAGTTGTAGAAAACCTGTGGAAACATACTACTAAAAATAAGTATTTGAATAATGATGTCTGCGAGGGTAATTTACAAAATCTGCATGCTATTTGTAGATAAGGATGAAAGTTGGGGACATTAAGGTTTGATTAGCAGCAGCAAAATTAATAATATGTTGAATTTAGGGTATGAAAAATTATCGTGTGCTTTCTCACTTATTTTATTGCAGATTACTTTTAGTTTTTAGTTGTTAATAGAAAGGCAGTAATAACGTGCACTTAATTGGGGACTAGAATCCGTACACCTCTTGAGGGTATATCAGGAAATGAGGATGATGATGATGATGGAATCGTTGATTTATTGCATATGCTATCATCTTATAATGTTATGAAATTTCTGGTGATAATTTCAGGTGTCCCAGTTACTTTCTAATTACAAGCAAATCTTGGATCGCTTGAATTCACAAAGTTTTTAATTGTTATAAATCATCTACTTGACTATTTTTCTCATGCCAAATAGACTTTAGTGACGTAAGCGTAAAGAACAAAGAGCAAACAGTAAAACGCTGGGCGTGTTCAACCAAGGTTGCTTGACGACGGCGCACGCACGCACGCACACACGCACACACACACACACACACACACACACACAGTTCCTACTCCATTTCAAGTTTCATATCTCATACTAGTTCCCCTTCTTTCCTGGTGGGAAAAGATGATTCACAACGTATATTCAAACCTATCTGCAGTATCTCATCGACCTAGTTATATGATTTCAGTGTTTAACAAACAATTGATGTCACATATATTTTACATAACTGATATCCTCAGTTATCTTGATTGTGATTATTAGATTTCACTGGTATAAAATCACTAAAGCATAAAAAGAAACACAATCTATAATGCTACTATACCTAATACCAAATCGAAGTAAAGCCAACGATATGTTTATTAATAAATAACTGATATGAGTATCGCAGTGGAAATGGTGCTTACTTCCCCACCAGAAGAAAGACTGTTATGAGTCCCAGTAGTACGGTGTCCACTTCTGACAAGATCAAGATCAAGGTATTTCTTTCCTGTTAAAGACTATGGGAATTCTTAGAGTAGAGTAAAGTCGATATGGCAGCAGCGTTTAGGATTTTCTGAATAATTTAATTATATGCTGGTGTCCCTCAAACACACGCTTTTTTTTCCATAGCTCATACATATTTTATTCTATATTCATATTCTAAAGACTATGGGAATTCTTAGAGTATAGTAGAGTCTAGTGGCCGCAGGGTTTAGGCTTTTCTGAATAATTTAATTATATGCTGGTGTCCCTCTAACACACACTTTTTTTTCCATAGTTCAGACATATTTTATTCTATATTCATATTCTGATTCGAATTCATATTTTATGCATAATTCATCCGAATATTTTGATTTGTCTAAAACTAAGATCTTAAAGTTCAATAAATAAATAAATAAACCAATCGTGTGTGAATTCACTGTTATTTCAAAAGTGATCGTACTTAAATATGCATAACACATCAACGATACTGTTTGTTCTTTTAAGTTTACACATTTATTTCACAGATATTACATATCTGTGAAATATGCATATTTCACAATTACCATCGCAGGAGACATGCTAATATGTGCAGAGAAAGTTGCATAACATTATTTTGCCATATGCAAAAACCAATCATTTATTATTCTGAACAGAGCTTCCTCATTTCTGTGTGAAAATAAATATTCTTTTATTCAAGTTTTGTATTTGTTATGTTAGTTTCATTTCTTATTGTTAAAGGAAGTGTGTTGAATATTTTTGGCGCTAAATAACTATAAGTATTGATTCTTTATTTGCTTTATGAACTATTTTATGCCCTTAGGTCTACTAAGCAAAGTATCTTTTTTGATATTTAAGTATTCGTTGTCGTTTTTTATGAATAATAGTATGTAATACTATTATTCATAAAATATACGTAAAATAAAATATATATACATAAAATAAAATATACATAAAATATACGTAAAATATCTAAGGGGTAGTATGTTTAGTATGATATATTTATTACACATTGCAGTATCCTTATATTTGTTTCTAGTTAAGATTTGAATTACTTTAGTCGAGACTGAAGGTTTCAGCGTAGTGCGATAGACTCGTTCCCAACTTAATATATCATATTGCAGTGTATGCAATATGATATATTAAGAATCCAGGCAGAATATAATATTTGAATCCAGGCAGAATATAATATTTTTAACATATTTAAATTTAAGAATCTATTTATGTAGTAAAGTCTGTTTCAATAATCATTACTTTATTTACGGCATCGGTAATATGCGGTTTCCAGCTTAAATTGCTATAAATTTTTTAATCCCTCACTGTTGCAATTTGAATTTGTCGTGCAATTCCAATCATTCAAAATTAACTGTGTAGTAAGTTCATTTTGCCTGTTGTATTTCGAAAGTTAAAATTTACATAATTAGTTTTTGATACATTCAATCTGAGTGTATTTGACTGGAACAAATTTGTTACTTGTAAAAGATCAGATCAGAATTTCCTATGGTTTGCATTTGTTCGGCTATGTACGTAGAGAAAATTGGTACAGTATCATCAACAAATGTATGTATTTTACAGTTTAGTTTAGTTTAGTAAGTTTTACTGTTTAATATTTTGCTGATTGCAGAAGTCGTTGATATAAATATTACATAAAATTGATTGAGTCTACTGTTTTCGAGCTGCTATAGCTGTTGTTTATTTTTACAATTTGTGATCTGGCATTTAAATAATGTTTGAACCAGTTTCTTATGACTTCTTAAAATCCAATGGAAATGTGCCTGTCAACAGTGATAGGTTAAAAATTTACATTAGGGGTTCCATAATGTACATTTGGCATTCTTTCACAATGCTAGTGTTAATACCATCGTATCCTGAAGTTTTGGTTGTTTTTAGGCTAGCTATAACATGATGCGCAATGGACCGATTTTAATCTCCTGCGCATGATGCACAGTGGACCGATTTTGATCTTCTATGCATGATTTCATTTTCACAAGTGGGGAAGAGTTATATGGATTAGAAGAATATATGGAGTTTATCGGTCCCTTGGGAGTGCAATTCTGAGGCATTTGGTCTGCTTGTTTTGCTGCATTTTCTGGGCATAATGCGCAGTGGGCCGATTTTAATCTACTGTTCATGAAAACTAGTTTTGGCCTTCTGCGCAGTGGACCGATTTTAATCTCCTGCGCATGATGCACAGTGGACCGATTTTGATCTTCTATGCATGATTTCATTTTCACAAGTGGGGAAGTTATATGGATTAGAAGAATATATGGAGTTTATCGGTTCCTTGGGAATGCAATTCTGAGGCATTTGGTCTGCTTGTTTTGCTGCATTTTCTGGGCATAATGCGCAGTGGGCCGATTTTAATCTACTGTTCATGAAAACTAGTTTTGGCCTTCTGCGCAGTGGACTGATTTTAATCTTCTGCGCATGATGCGCAGTGGACTAATTTTGGTATTCTGCTCATGATGCGCAATGGACCGATTTTAATCTCCTGCGCATGAGAAAATTTAAAACCAGTTAATGAGAGAATTAGAACATTTCGAAGATAGGAAAAAAACAGCGTTATTTTTCATCTGTTTCAAGAGATACTTCTTCATGTCACATCGTACGACCGATTGCTACGAAATTCGGTATATATATATATATATACTATTTGTACGTTTTCGTTGCTTAAAGTTTTCTGAGAAGTTTAGAATAGTGATCTCAAGATGTGAAGGTTGTATAAGAAGTATACATAGAAAAGTAAAAAGTGAAATTAAAGTGCATCATTCAATCCATTTCAACCTTTAATGTCTCAACTTGTTTATATATATACTTTCTATAACATAACAAATCCTTTCTTTATAGGGAATCCATCCACGAGAGATGGTCCACATATATCCATGTAGTACATTACAAGGGATAGGCAAGAAAGTCCAGTAGGGTGCTCTTGTGGGCACCACCTCAGATATGGGAGCAATATTCAATGGTCAGACGGATTTGCGATTTGTATAAAGTTAGAGGTTGTTTGGAGCGAAAAAGAAAACTTTTTTTTGAAGGCAGAGGAGGCAAGCAATATTTATATTATGTTTGTGTCAAGAGAGATTTGAGGTTAATGTTATGCAAAGAAGATAAATCTCATCATGCATGCGGATTTGGGTGTTGTCAAAATAAGACTGGAAGAGGCGGATGATGCGTGAAATAAGACAGAGTTGTATTTTGCTTGCATTGAAATTGAGCAGATTATCCAAACTGCATTGATGAATATTTTAGAGATCTGTATTTAAAGTGTTTACAAATATCTTTATTTTATGCACTAAAATGTATTTATTTTTATTTATTTTTAACAGTTCTCAACTTCATGAATAAAATAACTGGTCTTCCTTCAGTAATGTGAATAACGGTAGCTTTAAAAGTAAATGAGTAGTTAGTATTTATTCTTAAAGCTTCTGATAAAAAAAAGAAAAGAAAAGAACAGAAAATGATTAGTGTTGTTTTATAATAAACTGAATCTCTGATAGAGCCTAAGATCTTATCTAATTCTCAGTATTATGTCACAGATTAAAATAAGAGAAATAAACAGAAATAAGTGAATACACAAAGGTTTGCCTTTTAAAATTTCAAATAAATTTTTCTTTCTGTAAGTTAAGCAGTTACATATGAACAGTACTATGTTTTAAAATTCATAGAAAAACCAATAACTGAATTCTATTTGTATTTTGAAATTAATATTTCTTCTTACTATTATCAAAAATTAGGCATTTGCCCATTTTGGCTTCGCTGGTCTTTCCCATCTTGTAGCTGGTCTTTCTCTCCTTTTCTTTCCTTTTAGTCTATATTTATCTACCTCTTTTGGCAGCAAATATCCTTCCATTTTCTAATACCCTCTTCTGATATCTTCATTTTTACATGATTTAAGTTTGTGTATCCTTTAAATGTTCTTAAAATCCCACTGCTGCTTGTATTTTATTTTTGTCTTTCCCTTTAATAGTTCATATTCCTTTATAAAATTTAAGTTGAGTTTCTCGTCTTTTTTTTATTATTATTCAGTGTCCTTTTAATTGTCACTCACACACACACACACACACACACACACACACACACACACACACACACACACACACACACACACACACACACACACACACACACACACACACACACACACACACACACACACACACACACACACACACACACACAGTTATAGTTAGAGAATAAGCTACTTTCCTGTCTTACACCTTCATTAAAATCAATCTGTTAATTATTACCTGATAGTGACTTTTATCTTTTGTAAGCTAAAACTCGTAAAGAGTTGTAAAACTAAAAGAAGAAGAAGAAGCAGAAGTAACTTTTGTCTGTACTAAACTGTAGTTTTTCTCTAAGTATTTTATCAAAAAGCATTTTTTTATAAGTATGTTAAGGTGACTTCACTTTTTGTAATGTGACATCATTCCAAATACATCTCCATCCCATCTGCTAGTGTCAATTTTCCCATGACGTAATTTCAGGATGACTCCGGAAGGTAAATCACATCTTAGAATACACAGTTGCCAACAGTGCCTTGATGAATGATTTGCTCAACTTTGTCACAGTATAACCATTGAATGGAATTTTTTTAAAAGTAAACACATAAATAATAATAATAATTAAAAACGGGTGCAGAGTGGAGAGGATGTAAAGTGCCTTAAATTTTTTTCTACAGTCGAATTATATTAAACTAATCACGAATGTTCGCTGTTTTGATCTTTTACTATAATATCAGAGAGAAAGATTATCGTTTATTTCATGACCTCTAAACTTAAGGCCGTTTCCTAATACAGTATATTCACCATTAATTCACTATTAACTTTGTCACTGTATCAGCACTGAATTAAGGTAAACACATAAATTATAATAATTAAAGGGATGTAGAGTGGAAATTAAGCAGATTAATTCTATAAGAAAAGTAATTGTTCTTATCTCTATTGCTAGTTGTCAATATCAAAGTATTCTTGTTCTGACTTCAAATATAAATCACAATGTCACGGTTTTGTTAAAAAATTCAAAGAAGATTCTGAAATTTTACATACTCCATCTCAGTGTAGCAGGGAATTACCGTACATCAAGTCCTTGCACATCAAAAACCATGCTGATCTCTGATATGAAGCACATTATGCTTTTAGGCAGCGTTTTTAAACTGGAAGTCACGACCCGTTAGTCGATCGTGAAATCAATTTAGTGAGATCAATGTTTTAAAAAACGGAATTAATAGAAAATATCAGTGTATCTCAGATTTCATAGCTTTAACACATTCCGCCGGGTTGTGTCACATCCCATGTTTCTTTCAAGAGGGAACTCATTTGACGATATATTACGTCCATTTCGCTTTGAGCGGATGCATTTTTACAAAATTCTAAATACACACGCATACTGGTTTGAATTTTTCTTAACTTTTAATTGTAAAATTAGAATTGTGTCAAAGGTAATGTATAGTGTATAGCGAGAGAGGGGAGGGAAGTTGTTTATCATTACATAGAGTTCTGTCGTTTTCATTCCAGATGTTTCCAATTTACACTAATTGTCGCTATATATATATAGTATATAGGCTTTGTGTTCATGCTGTATTTAGTAGTACAATAAATCATATAAGCAAAGTGGATATTAGATCCACCATTATTTCATAGTCGAATGTAGAAACTATGAAAGTTTCGTAAGTGACCACAGAGCTTACCGGAATACACTCCCCGGCATTCACGAGTTGCCTTAGTGAGGACTAGAAATACGGCGCCCATGTCTTTTAAGTAGTCAGCACTAAGGCAACTCGTGAATGCCGGGGAGTGTATTCCGGTAAGCTCTCTGGTCACTTACGAAACTTTCATAGTTTCTACATTCGACTATGAAATAATGGTGGATCTAATATCCACTTTGCTTATGTAATTTTGCATCACTGAACTGAAGCCTTTTGGCTCTTTATATTAGTACAATAAATCTACTAATTTCTCTTGCATTCGAAGTATGGTGACTGTTGAGGGGAAGCCTATTTATCACTATACAGGGACAATTTCATTCCTCTTTGGCAAGAATAGGAGTAATGCGCAAAACTCTGTTTATTCCCGTAAACAGAGTTTTGCGTAGCATTCCCGTAGCATTAAAAAAAAAAAAAAAAAAAAAAAAATTCCTAATTTCTGTTTATTTATTGTTTGCATTTTTTTTCTATGTTGTATTTAAATGTTAAAAAAAATTATGTTTGCTATTAACTTTGTTACGTTTATGTTTTTACTTTACTATACTGTAGTAAGGACACATATTGTTTTGTTGTGAAATATTTTATTTGCATATTAACATAATAAAAGCAATACTAATTATAAAAAAAATAAAAATAAAAACTATGTCAAAGGAATGAAGTGATATGATTTTCATGAGTTTATGCATAACAAATGGAAATATTACAGAAAGATATTGTTCTTAAAATACTAATGTTTGTATATTTCGCCGCTGCTTTCTCATTTTTCGTATAGTTTATGCCAATCCCCCCCCCTCCAAAAAAAAAAAAAAAAACTTACTGCCCCGTGCAAATGCACGTCTTGCATCGTCGTACGTAGAGCCAGCCCTGGTTGAAGAAGCAAAATTCACAGCAACAGAAATCACTTGGACTTTCAAATCACTTGGACTTGAAACTGATAAATTTGGAGATTTTGTTGTGTATTTTACTTTAAATGTCACTTTCTTACTATTAAATAGTACCAACTTAATTTTCAGCATTATTTACTATTTATCAAATTTTAGTTATTATTGATTAATCAGCTGCTACAAACACAGATAATTGATTAGATATTATTTAATTGGTTAATTTGTTCCAATTTGCATTAACAAGCAGTTAATCTTGTTCCGATATGCTTTAACATCTTTTGGAGTAAAAATAGGTTGCTGAAAAAAATTTCTTAATTTTTTGAGGAAATCTTAAACCTTCTCCACTTTTTTTTTATATGGACACTGGAGTGTAATTGAAATATAACAGGTTCCGTCTTAGCAAAGTAATTCGCATGAATAACATACTTGTGCTACCATCTATCGGATAATATACGAATTAAAATATTTGATTGATTATAGTGAGTTGTGTTGGGCATCCACTTACAATTTTTAAATGGTACATTAATGTTTTATGCTGATTAGCCAATTTTCCACCCACTACAGGGTTAAGGCCTCTCCCGATGCGGGAGAGATTGTCTACTCCCCCCCCCCCCCCATGGTGACCTAGTTCATCTTAGGAGAGAGTTTATTCACTGTAACAATGAATTAATGTATAAAGGAAGACAATCACAAACATCCACGTTTTTTCCTAAATCGGTCTTTTATCTCAGGTATTTGATCTTTTAAATTCGATCTTCTAAAGCAGTTTTTAATATATAAAAAAAAATTCGGAAAACCTCTTGGTTGGAGAGTGGATATGCTAACCACTCGGCCAACCACGCTGGTGCATTAATGCTTGCTTTTTATTTATTCATTTTTCATTTTCATATCTTAGATGAAGTAGAAAAAGAAGACTTTTATTAATAATAAACAACGGCTTTTGGCTCTGTCCTTTTGCAGGCCAAGGTTAGCCACTCTTTCTAAATGTCATTTGTTTGACAAGAGCAGATTTGTTGGCAGCGTAATAACGGTCGATTTCCGGAAGAACCTTTCTAAGGCATTTCAGCAAACTTTCTGAAATGATCGACTAGTAATCAGGTTTTATATATTCAGACGTATCGTGTTAGATCATAACTTTATCGAAAGTAACTTCGAACATGAATTTGCCCAATGAAAAATAAGGGGGGGGGGGGTGCATTTTGAATACGGCTAGGATTGCTGCCGTGGAGAAAATCTCCGTTCAGTAAACATATGAAGAGAATGAAGATGAAATCAGTGGTGTAGCTAGAGCTTTTGCCGCCCCTCTCAATACACACGAAAAATACTACAAAAAGTCAAAACGACGTATAAGGAAATAAATTAAAACGCTATGTTTATTTTTTAAGTAAAACTTTAACTTCAAGATTCTAAAATGTTATTTTTCTTGCTTTTCAGTTAGCAAAATCGTCGATGACATTGGCGAAGTTTATTTCATAGTAATGCAGGTAATTCTTAATTAATTTTATTTAGAAAACTCCACTCACAACTAGCAACACTTACAGCAATTGTGAGGAAAATTCGCTGTAGTATTACAATAGTTGGAACCGAGTTCTCGAGGCTGTATTTTAGAATTAACTGCAAAAGTTCAAAAAATGTTCAAAGTGCCGCCTTGGGCGGACTTCCCCCCTCCGTCCCCCCTTCTAGCTACGCCTCTGGATGAAAGTATTATGCAAGTGACAGC
The DNA here is from genome assembly GCF_054136105.1 of Typopeltis vanoorti. Lineage (NCBI taxonomy): Eukaryota > Metazoa > Arthropoda > Arachnida > Uropygi > Thelyphonidae > Typopeltis > Typopeltis vanoorti. Next base: position 53,751,579 of record NC_143568.1, on the reverse strand, counting down.
TCATGTGTTAGTAATTGAATTTCACACGGCCTTCATGTACGTATGACACAGTAATAAATCGTATATATAATGAAGGTTGTATATATAATGAAGGTTGTATATATAATGAACCGTATGTATAATGGATACGTATATCGTATCCAGCAAACAAGCGTCTCACGAGCGAATTTGTCTTTCTGTTCGAATTCTAGGACGCGAGAAAACTTTAAGTGCTTCTTAATTGAAGACATATATAACGGTGCCAGAATTTTTATCTGGAAAAACTGGATTTCATCATTCAAATCGTCCGGAGAACACATTGACACGATATACTCGGCTCATAGTCTTAGTTGCCTTGAACTAAATTAATTAATTTCAACTAGGGACTGCGATCAGCAGAGTCGGTCATCACAGTAATGGAATCCATAGTCAGCTAGATTTCCTACTTTGGAATTATCTGAAAAAAAAAAGAGAAAAAAAGTGCCTGAACGCAAGGTAGTCCTTGTTTCTTGCCTAGGCCAGAAAATGATATTTCATTTTCTTACTTGCTTTCGCATTTTTCTGCTTTATATATTTGATCTTTTAGAATATTAAATAGAAATACGTTTTGTTACATTTATCTAAAGGTTGATAAGATTATAAAATTTTATATTATTTTTTCTTTTCTATCATATTTATCTCGTTATTTTATTTTATAGAACTTTATATTGTAAATACATTTTATAAACTGTAAAATATATAAATATAAAAATAAAATTTACGTATATAAAATAATTAAACACACCATTTTACTTTTTAAATTATATATATATATATATATATATATATATATATATATATATATATATATATATATATATATATATATATATATATATATATATATATATATATATATATATACAGGGTGTTCGGGATAAATTTGACAGTTTCGTAAGGAAAAAGAAAATCTTCTTTGTATCTATTAAATTTAATGAATTGACAAAAAAACATTACAGGCAGAGTTAATTACAATACTATCAAGATTTACTCAAAATAACCACCATTAGCATCGATCACAGCTTCAATTCTGCTTCGGAACCTCGAACAAGCTGATGCTACAGTCTCCCTGGGAAGGGCCGCAAAAACTGTTTTAATTTTATCCATTAACTGGGCTTTTGTATTACTGGAAGTGCGATTGGTGTCTTTTTCAACTGCGCCCCATACAAAATAATCCATGGGGTTAAGGTCTGGGGAGTTTGGAGGCCAAACATTTGGACTGGTGAAGTCGTAGAAATTTTCAGACAACCATTTTTGACTTTTCCCAGAGGTGTGGCAAGGGGCCGAATCCTGCTGCCATACATACGGCCTACCATTGGCTACCCTTGTTATCCAGGGCTTGACTACAGTTAGCAACTCCACGAACAAAGCCCGAATTCCAATGCCAGGGTTCTTCAACACCTGTTCCTGCAGATTTGCGAGGAATTCTGCTGTACGAACGCAATCAGATCGTCTGCTAGGGATCTTTCTTCTTGCTACATCCTCGTAGTCACCATTGCAAGTCTCTAGTTCATGCCTGATTGTTTTTACTGTATTCAGGGAGCATTGGGCAGCAGTCGTAATATCCTTATTTTGATGGCGGGCACGAATCATCATGATACAAGTTATTCTCTTCCATGATTCAGGTGGGTTCCAGCTATCCATCCTTTCTGACATCTTGTATATGAATGAAGAAGGGTCCAAACTTTTAAATGAAGAGAAGTGTGCGTTAATACATGTAACTTACGGAAAAATATAATTAATTATAAATATGTCAAATTTATCCCGAACACCCTGTATATGTCTTTAAAATGATGATTACGCTTCAGTAGTAAGTGCGGGTCTTTTGGCTCTGATCGCGCACTTGCACCCTTGTAAAATTCGCATGCTTGAGCCGCCAGTTTATGGAAGTATGAGTCAGGTATTTTGGACAAAACACCAGTCCATGTACACTCACAGCTTCTTGGATCTTTCTGTACTTTTCTTGGCTGAGGTGGAATCCTCACATTTCCACCAGCTGATAATGTTGCTACTGTTGATCATGGACGATGCAGTCCTATTCGTTTATCAATGACAAGCAAGTACAGGCGCCAGCGAGATGTCATCCTATGCAACACCTCTTTTGTAATTTCACGTGTACAGCAATATAGGTTAATATCTCTGTGATTCATTTAACATTACAAGCCATGTGTGATAACAGGAATGTGTACATAATTTAATATGTGTAATTCTTAATCAGAAGATAAAGTACTTATTTGAACGCGCGCGCGCGCGCGTGTGTGTGCTTTTTCCTTATTTGCTAGTGGGGAACCCTCTCCTTCACATGTAAAAATAAATGAACATTTTTTACAAAAAATAGATTAAATAATTTTGATCATTATCTCGGGTGAATAAAAGTCCATATACAGAAAACGATGTAGAGGGATAAAAATACCAAAGCTCGTAGAATTAACTATAAAGCAAATTCTTTATCTGTGATATGATGCTATTAGTTAATGCATAAAATATTTCGCTTTGTTTCTTGATTATACAACATTTTTTTTATTATGCCACATGATGAAAAACATTATTTTGGTTATGATAGTTGCATAGTATGTGTGTTATAAAATATTCAAAGTCAATTATGCAATGTTATGCTATATTTATGCACACTTCCATAATTATAGTAAATGTATAATAAAAAATATAAAATATAATAAAAGTACGAAAGTAGATATATATTATTACTACCTGATACCTCCAAGGAGTCCTTGGACTCATCGTCGGAGGGCACACTGTCCCACTAACGTCTTCATCGTCTGCTCTACTTAACCCTCCTGCTACAGACTACGGCTTCAACACACCTACTTCCCACCACCACCACTAATATTTTTGTTTGTAAATTGTGTGTGTTCTCATTGCCCATTTGCCTGTATGGGTGTGGGCTGAAAAACCCGAGTTTCCGGGAGAAATAAAAAAAAGTTATCTCTGTATAAGATCGGCTAACTCACCTTTAATTGAAAAGGCCGTATAAAGATTCCTCTCTTCACGACAAGAATCGAATTCAGATATTTTCCAATCGAATTGCGCAATGCACCCTAGATCTTCTTCCAACTGCGCTATAGATGCGACATAAAACACAAAAATAATTCTGCATTTTATTTAGCGATTTATTTAGATTGCTTGAGAAAGAACGTTTAAAACTGAGTGCAGAGTACAACTGCGGAACAAAACTAAATTGGGCAATTAAGGAATAGCAGATTCATCAGTTGCTCTTTGCAACTACATAGATAGTTTTACATAGTTATACATGGGTGCTGCTATATTGTGTCAGAGCCGATTACCTCTGCACTTTTGAATCCTCCAAAATAAAATGAAAGCTCTGAACTCGTGTTTACATTATTCTGTTAAATTCAGAACTACTTTGACCTATCCTTGATATTTTCATCATAGACATGTAAAGAATTTTTTGAAAAAATGAATTAATCAATGTAATAAATAATTATATGAATAACAAATTTTCAGAGTGATTGGAATAGTACTTTTTTTATCATTAATTACGACCAACAGTTCCCTTCAAGACAGCGAAGCAAACGCGTAAGTCATGATGTCCTCTGAGCGGCAGTTTGATTGGTCTGGGCAATCATGGAGGGCGTGAGTGAGGAAGTGATTTTTTGGTGAAAAAAAGATTGTTATTCAACTGAAAACATGACTACATAAAATAAAACATACATATGTGAGCCACTTCCCCACAGTTTTTATAATCTTTTGACAACTCTTCAATAGTGCGTCAGGGAGAGTGAGTCTCGAGCGCAGGCGTCCGACTGCTATTGCCGGACACGCACGCGCAGCTTAAAGGGAACATTGCTGCGAACATTTCGATGCTTTGATAAAATACTAACATGCGTATCTGCAAAATGATGATGACGCCCTAAATATCTTTAACTCTTCTAATCTAAAGTAGTATGTATTTCAGTAAACCATAGAAACAATGATTTTAATAAACTATGCGCTTTAATTAACGTTTAATATTTTAGATTGTAATATAAAAAAAATAATAAAGCAAAAAGCATCCATAATTATTATATTGACCTTAGTCTGTTTCTGGCGCCAAGTGATGGAGAAAGGTTTGGGTGTCACGCAGTTGCCAAACAGGATCGAAGAAATACAATTCTAGGAATGTAACTTCCTTTCTTATGAATAGGTGTAACTGTTTGATGCCAATATTAGCAGATAACAGTATTTAAAATGACGGTGAATGGACTATCAGTTACTAGCATTGAAATTGTCGGTTATATTCGCTGATTTTAATTAAAATGTCCGCGCGGTTAGCCTAGTGGCTATGCGATTCGCAACCATATACCTGGGGAAGGGGTGTCCCCAGGTATATGGTTGCAAATTCCCTAGGTTCGATTCCCGTCGACGACGTGAGGAGCTGAAGGATCTTCCTCAGCCATAGCCAAGTTAGCCGGTCTTGGGGGTGGACAGCTGGTTTTTTCCCCTCAGTTTATCTAGTTTTTTATCCCGCAAGCAGCAAACCGTCCCCGTGAATACACAGGGATACAGTCAGGAATACTTAAGACAATCCCTCAAGCCATAGGTCTCAATTGTCAGCTATGCCGGTCCCTAGACCGTATAAAAATAGGGGGATTGAAGTGATGCCGTACCTCTCTGTAAAAGGGGGTCACGGCCGTTGAATCACCATACGAAATGAATGAATGAATTAAAATAATTTTATCTAATATAGTGTCAATTGTATCAGATAATGCAGTAGCTCTGTTATTATTAAATATATTCATAGTTGTTACTAAACATGTGTTTTTCTCTTAAAACTAAAAGAGTACCTGGAAATTTTCCTTAGGGAAAATACCATAAATATGTAGGCACGACTAATACGTGAGAGTCTCTCGTCATCACTCTGTTCTGATTGGTTGACTGCGCTGAGAACATAGTGTTGACTTTATTAGTATTAACATTATTATTATTAGTCTTGAAAGACAAAAAATAATTGTCTTTTATTTTATTTTTATTATTTTTAACCCATCTACGAGAAGTTGGTCAACTTATAGTAATGCGCAAGAAGGAACTTGTTCGCATTTATCTTAAAGAGACGTGGATTGTATGTCTTGGGAAACATACTGTAAGATAGCAGACTGTTCCAGAGGACAGCAGTGGAAGGGATGAACGACAAGGAAGAGAAACTTGTTCTGTGAGTTTGGAAGTGCACTATGAGGGAGTGTTGATTACGTACTGCACACATTTCAACTGATTTTTTGAACTGTCTGAACATGTTTGTGTTTAACATTTTCGTATAAATACAATTGCGTTTTTATTTAGATACAAGGCCATATTTTATAAACAGTAGTATTCTTTGTCTAAAAAAAATACAATTTATTTGTTTAATTCTCGCACATAGAAATGCACAACTTCATGTACCCATTTTGTTTTCCCTCTGAGTGGTGCCGATTATTTGTTTACGATTAAGATGGGCTTAATATTGGCATTCATTTCAGATGGTTTTTTTTTTCCCGCTAAAGGTTATTATTCAAATCATCTCTCTCTCTCTCTCTCTCTCTCTCTCTCTCTAATTTCATTAGAGAGAGAGAGAGAAGCGCTATAAAACATCGGATTCTACATTACAGTATAAATGTTGTTTAGTGCATTATTTCCCGCATCTTATTTGATATTTAGAAACACCAAAATTAAATACATTTGAAAGTACGGCGTTTTTTCCTTAGTGAATTTGCTTTGTGATACTGCTCAGATTGCTGGAATCCGAGATCCACTACACTGCGATGCCAAATAAATGGACTGTATATGAAACTTCAAAATGCAATAAGTTGTAGGTCACCTTGTACTTACAACTTACTTTTTTGTTATAAGAACGAAAGTTCTTTTGAGAAATTTCATTAATCTTTTGTATGATATGAGTGTGTTTCGAAAGATGAGGTATCAGATGAAAACGCATCATTCCAGAAAAGTGAGTTTGCATCGTCTATTTCCCTATATGACCGTGAAATATCCACGTGGGCATCATACAAATGAAAACATGAGTATATGTGAAAGTGTGCAGAATGATCTCGAATTCCGCATTCAAGTTCCACACGAATTTGCAAAACTCAAAATCATCATCAGCTGACAGAGAGCACGAAGCATATGTCGTGCCACGAGATTTTGTTTCCTGACACGACATTTTCCGTGTTACAATTGATATTCCGGTGTACGAGTAATCGGTGCCACACTGACCTTGGTACCACAGTGGAACAAATGCATTGGCAAGTTGTGAGGAAAGCTGTCTATCAAAGTGAACTTAGTGTCGCTTTCTGACACACAACTAGCACTGTTGTGTGTGTCAGAACACACACAACAGTGCTCGTCACCGTTTTTAAAACATCATCATATATATATGAGTAGAGACTACAAGCAGTAATTTGATCATATAATTATGCAAAAATCTAAATAAGCAATAATAAAATTTAGCAATTAACCAACCAAAATGTGATGTGCAGGAATTTGATCACTTTCCTGGTTGGCAGAGTGGTTAGCGCTGCTTTTCAATCAAACAGGCTACGCATTCGACTCCCGCTGTAGACATTGATGTTTGTGATTGTCCTTGGTGGGAGATGAATTTCATTGTATGGATCAACTCGACATTTACTGGAGTGATATATATTATTAATGGTTTACAGCTATTAATGTAGTGATATACAGCTTTTCGTGCTCAGAGATACATTACATGTAAATAACAGGGTAATATTTCGTTCCTACTCTTTTTTTTTGTTTTTTGCGACTTGCTTGTGTTCTTAATGAAATGACAAACAAATATATTTTTTCTTTATTTTAAATGTTTCTATATGTTTAGTGTATCGGTGGTTAGTTGTTTGCAAAGTCTTTGAGGACAAACTTCGCTTATCCTCAGTGAATTCCTTCTGTTTTAATTAGAAGGTAAGACTGGGGGTTTTTTTTCCACTTTTTTTAAAAGTGAATATAAATAAGTTATATAAACATAAATAAGTTATAAATTATCATTGACCTGCTTGCTTTTTAAAAGTTCATATTGAAATATAAGAAAAATCTTATGAACTTGCATACAGTACATATATTGGAAATACTGTTATTCTATTACACAGATCCCCCCCCCGTATTTGCCGCCATTTTGGAGCTATCTTGGCGGTTAGAGCTCGTATTATTTATCAGGAAATAGAAGTGGCTGTATAACGTTCATAACCATTCATTTTTCGTGAATTCGTAAAGAAAAGACTTCCCATGTCCTTTATTATTGGTTGTACTGCTTTATATGAATTAGTGATTTTTATAAAATACTGTTATTAATTTTTAGAAATTCTGCATTGTCTAAATCCGTACTTTAAAATACGGAACTGAAAATCCTGGGATTCCATGGAGGTGTCATGTAATAATATTAATAATAAAATAATAAAACAAACTAGACATATGACTCGTAATTATCTTTGAAACAATGATAATTTATAAGTAATTTATGTTTACATACATACATACATGCATACGGGGGGGGATCTGTGTAATAGAATAACAGTATTTCCAATATATGTACTGTATGCAAGTTCATAAGATTTTTCTTATATTTCAATATGATTTCAATATGAACTTTTACAAAGCAAGCAAGTCAATGATAATTTATAACTTATTTATGGGCGGCAAGTAAGCGTACCTTCTATTTAGAGCCTTACAATAGGTGGTTCCAACTGTTTGCCTTCAAGGTTTAAATTCAAATAGTTCGAACTACATGGGAGGAACTTTCCACTAAATTTCTGAATCAATCGAATCTCGAATTATAACGATCCTCAGAGCCGAGGTGTTTCACCACCCATGCATGTTTCTTAATACATGTTTAATCGTGTTGGTTGTCACAAACGTCATGGATGTACAGGTAAGTACACGGATACTTTTTAAACAGTTGTGTTATTGGTTATTAACAAATCTTCAAGGATAGTCTAATAAAACGTCCTGTTTTTATGAGGTCCTCCATCTTAACGAGTTTAAGAAATACCAAAGAGAGATATTAATATTAGTTAAATATTTTAGTATTAAATTAATATTAAAATATTTAACTAAATATTTTAGTATTAAATTAATATTAAAATCTTTAACTAATATTAATCTTTCTCTTTTATTTCTTAAATCCTTTTACATTTGTAAATTGGCTTACTCGTATTCTTGCAAAATACTAATATGTATCTTGTAGGTTAGTATTTTTTATATCTTTTAATTACAGATAATTTAAAACATATATAAATAAATTATAAAAATGTTGTATATGATTTTTTTTCTTGCATTCCGTAGAACACTTTTTCTCTTGTACATGCGTTTGTCTCACTTGCGATGAAAAATCAAAACAAAACAATAATTGTTCGAAAAAATTACTGAGATAATTTGCAGAAAAAAAGTTATATTGGAAGCAAAATATCGCAAATATTATGTTTTCGTGATATCAATACTTCAGCGTCGTATCCTAAGATGTCAAAAGTCATGTTCCCAGCACTGAACAAAATCAAAGTTAGTATTTCTTAACAAATGTTGCGCATTTATTTCAGATACAAATATCGCAGATCACGACGAATTAATGCAAGGTTTAATTGTAATCCGATCTAAGTGTGTAAAAACGAGGGGCAGCTTGCTTTTCTTTCTTTTTTTAATCGGCATAGAAAGAAAATGCCACGTGCCTCGCGCGTGCCAGCGTAGGTCACGTGTCAGTAGGTGGGCAGTGACAAAAAGATAAAATTACAACACTCGAGAGACGGAGATGAGAAACCACACACACAAAGCAGCGAGAGGCGAGAGAGAGAGAGAGAGAGAGACTATTTATGGCTGCTAGAAATGACAGTGGAGATCTGTTGGATTGTATAATGGGAGGCTAGAGAGACTATCCACAATAGTATTCTAACCACTGTTGTAAATTATATTTCATTAAAATTAGTTTAACTTTGTTTTTCAACTGATTAAACTTCTTGTTGTTGCAGACTTTCACTTGTAGATATAACTAAAGAAAGACTTGTCATACATATCAGAATCAAAATATATTAGTTTCGGCAACATAGGGATGGCATTTAAATGTGCGTACAATCGCAAATATTAAACTTCATTGTTATATAAGTGAGATAATAAATCTTGACTGATCAGTGTTTGACTATGCATACCAAAGAAGCATCGTGTATACAGTCCGCGCGGTTAGCCTAGTGGCTTTGCGCTTCGCAACCCTATGCCTGCGGAAGGGGAGTCCTAGGTTCGATTCCCGTCGGTGATGTGAGGAGCTTAAGGATATTCCTAAGCTATAACCAAGTTAGCCGGTCGTAGATAGTAGAGTTTTTTCCCACCAGTTTATGTGGGGTTTTTCATCCCGCACACCAGCCCCGTAAACACACGGATCTACAGTCATAAATACTTAATGCCTATGAGGGGGCTCAACTCCCCCCAGTTGGGACGGGGGAGGAAACTCCATACCAATAAATAAAATTGTGTATACAGCGATATTCCTTTTTTTTTTTTTTTTGAATGAGAGGTGAATGTTGAACGTGTAGCGTGTAGAATTCCATCGAGAATATAGCAAAGCATTGGATTCTCTTTTGCCGTATCGAAAATACAGGAGTGCATTCACATATTCAAAAACACCCAAACAGGTGTCATCGACCAAGAAGTGTTTGGACTTCAACTCCAACTAGAGTTGAAGTGCAAATCACTTGTAGATGTTTAGTTACTATGTTGGCCCATGATGTCATCAATTACAGATTTCACTCCCATAAAGTTTGTGCAAGATGAGCGTCCTCAATCAATCCAGAACTTAAGAAATGAGCTATTCAAGAACATTCGGACGAATTAAGGCATGTGTTGGAGCACCGCTTTGCTGCAGCTACACATCTTATGCCCCAGAGTATCAAGTCTGGGAAGAATAAATCGGCGGGGTAACGCGTCCAAATACGCACACTAATTTATCAACCAGAAAAGGAGAATAAAGATAAAATGTGAAAATAATCATTGATTGCAACATGAGGCAATTTATTCGATTTCTCAGCATAACGCGAATTTCCTTCGGACCAGAAGAACACATTTCATGAACTGTGATGTATCGCAGAATTCGTCACCGAAGAAAGCAACCCAACGCTTCACTCCCTAAACATTTGAGTTGATCTTCTTATTTC